>NW_007581395.1:0-61759 GCF_000690725.1 Stegastes partitus | reverse complement strand
TCGTTATTTTATGGAAGTAGTCATGCCCAACATGTGGGGGGAAAAAAATCAACAGATTTTATCCTCTTCTTGGCCAAACTTGGAGACAAGTTGTCACATGATAAAAATCCGTCATGCATGATTAAGCAACCGATGGCATCCATTAGCGAATTAGCTTTCTGATTACATGCCTAATTGTGAGCTTAAGTCGTAAATGAAAATAGAAAAAAAAAAAAAGTCCATCGAGCTCCTTTCCATTGAGAAAGCCTGAGCTCTATTTAAAAAAAGAACAGTTTTTCTCTTTGTTGATTACCTGCCGTCTAAGCTGCTGAGGCCCTTTCCCCTCTTTCTTTGGAAAAAAAAGTTGAATCCCAGATGCTGCATGGCAGACATCCAAGAGCCATTTGCACTCCTGTTGTCTCAATACTTGCCGTGCCAGCGTGTGTGTGTTCATGTTGATCCGTGTGTGTGTGTGCAAACTTGTGGTTGTATTTTTTTTATTTTTTTCCCCCCTCCTTCTTCTCCTACCTCATCCATCATTGTTTGACGGGACACATTGACCCCAGTTGCCGTGGCAGCCAGGTAACCATGGCACCTGACTGTGACACAGCTGGCCGCGTCTGATTGGTTTAGCCGCCAGCTTTCTGCCAGGTCATCTTTAACATGGGGGCTGTAGAATGGCACCAAGGTGCTTTAAATGCTATTTATAAACCCAGACTGGCCCACGCTGCAAAAAAAAAAATTTCCTTTTTTCCCCATTTGGTTGTTTCCGGGGTTTTTTTTTTTTTTTTTTATTGACGAATTCAGTTTTTTCTTCTTTCCACCACTATTTTTCTATTGATTCGTGTATCGACTATTTTTAAAAAAGCAAAGCGACCTTTGACATACAAACTATAACGCACCACCGAACAAAATGACAACAAATGCGTCCGTATTAAAGTCCAAACTGCAGGGTTTAACTAAAAACTCCAACATGATGTTAAACCAGCATGGACACGGTGGAAGTTTTAAAGCGTGGAGCAGCTAAAGTTGTTTACTAGCATTGGTAGCTTCGGGTTATATGAAACTATGATTGGCGTCACTGTCGTCTAAAACTGAAGCGTTGACCCAAAATCGTAGACGTCGAGACCCAGTTACGTCGTGATACTGGCAAAAAACATCTGTTGCAATGAAGTGAAGGCAAAAAACAAACAAAAAAAAAACTTGGGATGAATGATATATCGGCAACCACATCGGTATCGGCCGATATTTTTCCAACATATCGGTATTGAACAAATTTAGCCGATGTGGGAAAAACAGATGATTGTCTAACGTTAGCGCCTTTGTCTCTACGTTTGATATTGCTGCATTTACACAGATGTTTTTACTTGAACATTAAATCTGTTAAAATATGTTTAAATATGTTTTAATTTTGTTACGTAATCAAGAGGCTATGTGGTCTACTTTGGGCTACTTGTGAATAGTTTTCATGCTCTCTCAGTGTTTATTTATACTCGTTTTTCAGTGTGAACATAAATTGAATATCGCCATCGGTAATATCGGTTATCAGCGATATCAGAAATCGTAATATCAGATATCGGTATCGGCCAGAAATTTTAATATCGGGCATCATGAAAAAAAACTTGCAACGCTGATATCAAAGCATTTTTAGCTTAGATGGCAGTTGCCACAGTCTTAGTTTTACACCAAAATGACTGAAAACTTCAGATAATTTCTATAAAATGTCTGAGTATTAACTGCCACCAAGCAAACACTGACCCTGCACGTCAGGCTCCTCGAGTGGGACAGTCTGCCCCGGCCACGGTGCAAGAACCACTCAGGAACGGTTCAAGGAACGCAAACTTGTCGACCCGCCTTCAGAGCTCCTCAGCTTTCAATCGAACCGAGCATCTGTGGGACAGGACGGTGAAAGGCCTGATCCATCCTGCTGCCCGTCGGACCCAGAGAACCGGCTGCCAACATCCCGGTGCCAGACACGGCGGGACGCCTCCAAAGGTTCCGTGTCCGTGGCTCGATGTGTCGCAGCTATTTGGCAGCACGGATGTGAAACCTACGCAATGTTGGGCGCGCGGCTCTAACGATGCGGCTTATTAACATTCTCCTCGGAAACGAGCGACACTTTTTGCTGCCAAGAACACATGTTCCAACTTGTTTAGATGATTCTGAGTACAAAATTAAATCAAGGTCATTTTCTGCAGGGCAACAGTAGCTGTTCTGACAAACAACGGGAGGAGCTCATATTTGGTCTCAATGCAAACGTTAGAAAGCGTTCAAACATTTTCTGTCTTGTGTTTGTTTTCCGTCTGCTCGTGTCCTCTTTAATTTGTAAATGGACGGATATCGGTCAGCTCAGATTACATCTCCTCACTTTAATGAAAGTGGAAGAAAAGTCTGCGGCCTGCGTTTAAAACCTGAGCCGCCGTTCGGTGCACCAACAAACCGGTGGAAGAAAAAGGTCGTTCATGCGGACGGATGGTGGCTTAATTGAGTTTGTACAGGAGCTATCGGCATGCCTGTAGCGCGTTGTTTGTTTGACGCTACCTGTTCTAATGTGCTGGTTGTGTGCAGCCAAGGTCAGCCATGATGCCTCTCCAGGAGCTTATGGCGAGCATGTCACAGTGTGACAAAAGCCATTAAGATTTAGGGAGATAGGGGAGCGAAAACGCTGAGAAATACACTTTTGTAAAAGCTTTGAGCCAAATTGACTGCGGCACATGGAGGAGGAGAGGTGGGGAGGAGGTGGGGGGAGGCAGAAAGCCGGCAGAAAATGAGCTCAAAGATGATGAAGTAAAGGATTACACGACTTAGTCGAGCTTTCATCAGTCCGCCTCATCACACCTAGAGTCCTTTGAAGTCCTGGTTGTTCTAGTTGTAGCAGCAGCGATTAAAATTAGTTGCGGTCGTAGAGGAGTGGTTGTAGCTGTAGTAGCGGATACGGTGGAGGTTTATTAGTTATGGAGGTTAGGAAGCACTTGGAGCAGCAGCAGTAGTAGTGGTGGTAGTAGGCTGTGGCTCAGCAGGTCAGTTCACTGGATTATGTGGTTGTTTTGGACAAAAATGAGAGAATTTCGGTGCAGGATTGTGGCTTGTAGTTGGTCTTTGCAGAAAAGGTGGTCTAAACATGATAGTATGTTGATTAGTTTGTTGAAGATTGTTCAGATAGGTGCAGACTGGTGTTAGCCCGCCATGCTGCAGTTGGCTGGTATTAGAATTAGAATAAAACTTTATTGATCCGTTCGGTACAAAACCTTAGGGAAATTGCTAAATTATTATTAATTATAGGATGGACAGTAGTGACCAGGATGTTGCCAGTTTGAGCATCTCTTCCTCTGAGATCATTGTTTACATGATCCCTGAGCTAAATAAGTGTGACAAATAAAACTTTAGCTGAATTTAAATAATAACAAAAACAGAAATAAAACTAAATACATCCTAAAAGGTTTTGGTAAAAGTCGAAAAATAGTACAAACTGACCCTGCTCATGGTGGATCCTGGGATTTGTTGGGTTTGTCACGACTGAAGTTCCAATATATCCGATTAATCTCCACAATTATTAAGCCTGTAGTGTCTTTGCCGTAATGTTTAGTCTGGTTTAGCTCAATAATTTTTACAACGACAAAAGTTGTCGTCTTAATATGTATTAGAGTCGGGTAAAGTCGTACTTCATATAACTTTTGTAGGGTTCTAATCCCTCATATGTCATTCATCCTGCGACAGTCACACTATTCATGCCATTATCAGGTGTTTATCTCCAAATTTAAACTTGCTAGGTTCAAATCTCCTCGAGCTTATGCATTCGATTGTGTAATTTTGTTTCCGTGGCACCACACAGAGCCACTTTTCTGGACTAATTTTCCATCGGCTAAACAAAAAAAGTAGTTTTTCTTTCCCTGTAACTTTTGTCTGAGTGGTTTTAAGTGGTTTGACCCCTGCTGTTAGCTACCACAGGCCTCAACGTCCACACAGATTTGAACAAAAACTGTGTTGCAGCCTCGATATATAACAAAATATCAGTGGTTTGAGGAAGATTCGTGGGATACGTTGCTGCTAAATCCAACTCTTTAGCTCAAAATGTGCTTCAGCTTTGCAGAAAGATTGATGAAAACAGTAAGATTTTGGATTTTCTTTCACCCCTTTGCGTAGTCGTGGATGTAAATGGGATCATATGGAAAAGACCTTCTGGTTTGTTGAAGAAATGTTGCAGAGAAAAAACAAAAAAAAATCACGTTCATTGTCCCTTGAAGGACTCATTGGCTCATCCGTTCAAGGTGATCGCTGGAACAAGGTGTCTATAAAATACTGTTTTCAATAAAGAGCGCTCGGATTTACAGTCCGGCCGGAGCCCAACCCAGACCGGCCCCAGCTGCACAAATACACAAAGGAAATGGCATCATTATTATGACTCACCGAGGAGGCTGTTCAGACAGAGGGATGCTGGGAAAAGTGAGCTCGGGACAGAGGAGAGGCGTAGAGGGAGCTCCAGGAGCGGGTTTGTGCTCCTTGTTGTGACTGGGCTGGTTTTTGGGGTATTGTTTTTTTTGTGCTATCCTACTTTTACTCACCGTGGACTCATTTTTCACCTCAATTTAAAGTCCTGCACCTTTTGTGGAAACGGCACATTAATCGTAGAAGTGGCGAGAACTCAGAAATGATCTTTTGTGCAGTGTGGGGCAGCTAAAATGCCATAAATTGCCAAAAAAAAAAAAAAGAGAGAGAGAAAAGAAAGACTTTAATTTACAAAAACTAAAAGTCAAAAAATTTTAAAAATTAAAAGAAACAAAACAAAAAAAGAACAGTGGTCCTACGTACTTTAAATATTTTATTTATTTAAAAATAAATTTGATTCCATACTTGTTTCCTGTCTCCTCTGCTTAAACACAGCCTGCAGTTCAACCCAGTTCACCTGGGAAGTCCTTGAATTATTGTTAAGTGACTTTTGGTCACAGCTGAGTTTTCAATAGCTTGTTGTTTGAGCCGAGGTGCACAGAATTTTTTTATTTTTGAAAAATGTGGTTCATACAAAAGCATTATTTTTTTTAAGCAATTTTATTAAAATTTTCAGATTTTTAAAATCCGATTTTTTCCCCCCAACAGAGCTGCACATTATTAGTTAAAGTTCTGAAATGTGAACATCTGATTTTGTTTTTACAGTTCCTAGTGCTGAAAACAAAGTCTATTCTTTGGGATTTCTACTTCTTATTGCATGCATTTCACACTCATGGGTGCTTAGAGGGTTAAGTCACATGTTATATAAGTAAGACAGAAGAAAAGGAAATCTAAACGAAATCTTTAAAACTGTTCTATGCATCATCATTTTAAAAAAAAAAACTATTTTCTGACATTGTCAAACATTCAGCTGCTTTAGAGTTCCCTTCAAAGGAAAACTAGTGACCCAGTTCCAGTGTAATTGGTTGCTTTTTGCACTCTCCAGGTTAAACTAATCAAATCCACGCTGACTGATGTGCAGCTGTTTGGATGGAAACAAGAAAAAAAAAAAAAGTCCCGTTGTAGCACAGCGATTCTGTGAATGTGTTGGAAATGTCACAACATGTCAGGAATAAATTAGATAAGTCATGGAATTAATTTTGCAAAGGTCTTCGGGGACGCTGCTGCTTGTTGTTGTCACCCTGTCAGCGAGCAACACAAACAGCTGCAAGTCCATCATCTGGATTCCAATATCTTTGATTTTAGAGGGGAAAAAACAAAAGTGCACGCTCTATTTCTTCTTCTTCTTCTTCTTCAGGATTTGGTGCAGTTTCTAGAGCTGTCATGTCCTCAGGCTGCTCCAAAGTGAAGCGTCCCAAACGCACACACAATACAGTACAGCACACACACACACTCATACACAAACGCACACACACAGGCGAGCGTCATTCCTCGAGTTTTTTAGGTTGTTGGCTGCTGTGAGGCCCTTTTTTTTTCTCCCTCTCCCTTGCTCTTCATCATTAATTAGTCATTTAATTAGAGAACTTCAAAGTGAAAACATCCTCTGCTGGTGGGCGGACCGTGGCTGGTGTGTGTGTGTGTGTGTGTGTGTGACACAAAATAATGTCAATAATGTTATGAGAACGTGTGATCGTGTTTATTTCTTTAAGGAAATCAACAGAACCGCATTTTACAGTATAGAAATTGAATTCTCAGTTCACCTGGAAAGTCCTTGAATTTTTGTTACATGAATTTTAGTTGCAGCTGACTCTTTAATGGCTTGTTGTTTGAGCCGAGAAGGACAGAATTTTTTTTATTTTTTTAAAAATGTGGTTGGCACAAAAACTTTATTTTTTATGCAATTTTAATTAAATAAAAAGTGAATTTTCTAGTAGTGTCAGATCTTTATTATGTCCTCATTTTGACACGTGTTGTATTAAATCAGCTTTATGCAGCTGATAATTGCTGTTGCTCAAAATGTCATAAATTGCAAAAAAGAAAAGGAAATTAGTTGAGTCTTTATTATACAAACACTTAAAAATGATCCTGTTTTTGATTTGTTTCCTATCTCTCCTACTTAAACACAGCCTGCAGTACAACCCAGTCCACCTGGAAAGTCCTTGAATTTTTGTTACATGACTGTTTGTCATAGCTGAATCTCTAATGGCTTGTTTTTTGAGCCAAGGAGCACAACATTTTTTTATTTGTAAAAAATGTGGTTAATAGAAAAGCTTTATTTTTTTATGCAATTTTAATGAAATAAAAACTGAATTTTCTAATAATGTCAGATCACTATTTGACACTTGTTGAATAAAAGCAGCTTTATTTTCAGCTTGGATGCAGCAGATAATCATCCCATCAGTGAGTTTTATGTAACTCATAACTTAGGGTGCTGCATGAATTCGAACAAATTTATTCCCTCAAAAAAAAGAAGAAAAAACCCTCAGTCTAACAAAGTGAACTGAAGCCATCAAAGGCTGCGATCAAACCCTCGTGTGCCGCCTCAAACCAACGCATCGCCGCTGAACGTGTTTCCGTTGGCCGCCGACCCGCTGGCGTCCACCCACTCAGCCGACGCTCTCCTGATCTTCTCTTCCTTCCTTCTCCCCCTGCAGCCCGACGAGCTGGAGGGCGTCCACACGCACACCTTCAAGCTGAAGCCGTTCAAGAAGGCCAAGAGTTGCGACATATGCAAGCAGGCCATCACCAAGGAGGGCCTCATCTGCAAAGGTGAGTGTCTGGGAACCAACATGCTGCAGCCACTGTGGTGAATTAATCCAGTTTTTACAAAAAGAAAAAGCAAATGAGCCTCTTAGGAACTATTTTAAAAGCATTACATTGTGAAATCAACACCTGAATTGCTTTTTTTAATATATTAAATCAACATATTTCAATTTTATTTTGTATTTTAGCGCCTCTTTATGCAAAAAGTTTACTTTAAGATGCAATATTTGGTTCTATAATCTGCACACATACGACAAATACAATCATTTAATACTCTATTATGTGTGTAACACTTCATCTTTTAGTGCATATAACATAAAGCTCTTCAGATAATCAGTTTACAATCATCTAAAATACCTGAAATATAACGAGACATGTAGGTTAAAGTATTCCAGCATCATCGAGAAGATCTGATGTTATTCCATCTGTTATCGTCTCAGCGTGTTTTATAAGCCGTCTCCTTTTTGTTTCTTCTGTTTGCACTGTACTCCGCATGTGTCTGAAGCTTCTTCTTTTTCTTTTCCCCTCCCTCTTGCCTTTAAGCCCCTGCCTTCCCATCTTCCACCAGTCACATGCTTCCCCCCCTTCTATTCTAATTTTAGAAGAAACTAAAGGTTTTTATTGTCACTCCAAGAAAAGTCCAGGGGAAATTAACGTCAGAGGACTCCCGGGCAGCCTCGCCTCTTCTTCTTTTTTCCTTTCTTTCTTTTCTTCCACTCTCTCTCCATCACTCCCTTTCTCACTTGTTTTTGAACTGCAGTACAAACACAGCGTCTTTCTTTTTTTTTTTTTATTTTAGCCGAGGCTGGGATGACAAACGCAGCCCAGCAGTAGAGAGCGAGAGCGGGTTTGTAAAAAGGGCTTTGGCTGAGGATTTGGTGTTAAAATTAGCATGGCTGCTGCTGCTGCTGCTGCTGCTGCTGCTGCATTAGCCTAGATAAGAGGGGGAAAGAGGAGGATGAGGGGTGGAGTGGGGGCAGAGCCAGGCAGAAGAGAGAGAGAGGGGGAAAAAAAATTGGGGTATGGAGGGGATTGGGAGACAGAAAAACAAAGGGAAGAGGAGGCACAGGAGAATTACTTCCCCCCCTCTTTCATCCTCCTTTTGTTTATTAATCCTCGATGTTAAAATACATCTACTTGCACAGACTCAGCAGAAACGCTTCTATATGTTCACCTGCATCCTTCTGCGTAACTAGGAAGCGTTGCTAAGGGCCGCATCGCCAGAGGGGCCGAGAGATAAGACAACGTGCCTCCTCAAGATGTCAGCAAACAGGTGACAGGCGGCGGTTTAAGACGGAATAAAGACGTAGAAAACAAAAAACAAAAGCGAGGCTTGCTCGTCAAACGTGTGTGTTTTCCTCTCGCTTTTCTTTCCGTGGCTGTTTACTGAGATGAAGCCGGGTACACTTGTGCCTCCTGTGGATAAAAGGGGCTCATTACCGGCGTATAAAAACCACACGACGGTAATGATTCCCTCTGCTCGGAGCTCCGTGGTTTTATTTAGAGTCTGCAGGAACAGTTGCACGTGTGATCGAATCTAAAGATAAGCAAAAATGTCCTTTTTGCTTCGTGGTAAACAAGAGAGAAACATGTTTTGTGTGTTTTCTATTAATATCAGGTGCTGTTTTGTAGAAATGTTGGATTACTTTGGTGTAGTTTGACTTTGAATGGGCTTCGTTATGATCAAAAAACACATGCATGGCTTCATTTTTTATATTCAGTGTCTATTATATCACAAAAACTTCATGTTTTAGAACAAAAATCCAAGCAATCAGCAATTATTTTCACCAGACCTGTGTAGATTCAATGATTAGCACACTGCACTCCCTTCAGTTCTTGATTTAAATCATATGAAGTGTTTCACAATTAAACATAATTTAACTAAAGATGAGGTCAATCAATCTGACGCTGACATTTTCTGCTTGACATGTGGGGAAAAAGAAGCCGTCTCATAGACTTGAGGGGTCAATCAGACGTCTCATTATCGCTGCAGTGGGACAGAGGAAACACCAAATCGATGGGATTCGCTTTTAAACTGTCGTGGCAAACTTCAAAATGTGTTCAAGCGATAAATAATCATCATGACTGCGACGTATGAAACGGCAAACGCAGCTTGTCATTCAAAAAAAAAAAAGGCAGCTTCAGTGAATTTACTTATCTTGTTAAAAAAAAGTGTCATTTGTCAATAATTCAAAGTGTTCAGCACCATACAGTCGTCCTCAGATGTATTCATAGCCTCCCATTAAAGAAGGAAAACAAACAGGTGTCACTGAAATAAGTTGACAAAAGTAAGAATAAATAAAAATGTATTGAAAATCATGTCATTGTTTTTGAATTGTGGTTCAGCAGAAATATATTTTTTAAAAAATTAAAAAAACAAAAAACAAAAAAACATGATGGGAGCTGTGAACTAATATTTAGTTGAACAACCCTTTGAGCCAATCGCTGCCATCAGGTGTTTCCTGTAACTCTCCATCAGACGTCTGCACCTGTTGACAGGTATTTTAGCTGACTGCTCATCAGCAAAGTGCTCTAATTTGACAGTTTTTTTTTTTTAATTAATTCTTTCAACCACAATTCATAGGCAATGTCTGATTTCACTAAATTATAATTTACCAAATTTTTATTTATTATTACTTTTTTCAGTTTCTCGTTATTTGAGCGATAATTGGGAATTTTACCTTTTCTTTAATGGAATGGTATGAATACATTTGAGGACGACTGTATGTGTTAATGCAGTTCGGTATATCTGACTTGTATGGGCTCGCTCCTTTACAAAGTCCTCGTCCAGTCATTGATTTATCTATTAAAACTCATTTCTATTCATCAAAGTTACATAGTTACATTCAAAATACATCCTTCCTACCTTAAAAAGTGGTTTAAATGCAACTCTACACTGTTGCTTCCTCTAAAATCTAACCTACATGAAGCCCCTTCCTCTTCCTTTAATGGCTAAAGTCCACATTTTTTAAAATGTTCTGCAGTTTTAAGGTGGAAAAAACATGATCCTAAGCAAAATAATCTCAAATCAAAGTGTAGTTTTTGTTCGCTCTGACCTGGAACTTGAGTCACGTGATCAAAACTTTCTAGCTCCCGTCTCCCTGCGAAGATCTTCTTACCTGACGTGATGACAGGCGAAGAAACTCCATCCCCTGATGGAGAACGCTGGTTGAAAGCTCGCAATTGGACCTTGAGTTAAGATTGCAACTATTTACAAAGTCAAGAGGGAGCTTTGAAGCTCGAATAACATCTGAGGGGCCTCACCTGTGGAAGTTAGAGATACTTTAGAGGTATTTCCGCCTTTAAAAATAGGCGTCCATGGAAGGGGATATTCCTTTATTTTGCTTTTAAATTGTAATGAAATCCACCCATACTTGAACACTTTCACAATGGCTGCCGCTCTGATTGGTCAGATAAACACGCACTTAACACTTACCGTCTCCAAATAATTACCAATCAGCGCTTTACACACACAATTAGCACCATTTATCACCGTGGCATAGAAAGAATGTTTGTTCAAGCGGCCTGCTTCCCCTTAAAGACCACCCGGTCTTTTTTTTTTTTTCACTCGGCCGCTTCTTCCCTCAACGCTTTCTTGGTCATTTGTCGGGCTCGCACATCAGAAGGGCATTTACGCGCCACCTGGGGACCACCTAGGCCGACAGCGAGGCAGCAGGTGTGGAGGGTCGAAGGTCGTACCTGCTCAGACATCAAAACATGGCTGCAGGTTAACGCCGTCTCGCTCCGTCTGTGGTTCTCATATAAAAAAAATCAGACTTGAGCCACTTTTAAGAAGCAGATGCTCAAAGTTTTGGCTTCTTCTGCCAGCTTTATATACTTAATATGTCAAGGTTTTGCAGTTCACCACCTATCTGAAGAAATACAAAATAAATGGGAGGATAGTTGCTGTATGTGGCCACTTGGGGGCAGCACCACAGCACGTTAAGCAGCAGGACTGCAGCTCTCCTGGTCGCAGCTCCCTTTTCAGTGCACTCAGCAAATGAACCAATGCAAATGTTTCTTCTTTTCTTGCAGCGTGCCGGTTGTCGTGCCACAAGAAATGTGAAGTAAAGGTAAGAAACTGGACTTCTTCTTCTTCTGCATGCAAAAGTGACACCCACATGCTCGACATCTATACACAGCACAGGATTTGTTTAGTCTCATTATTGCTGTTAGAGTCAAATGAGGCAGCAACATTAATAGTCAGAGCTTTGCTATAGAACTACAGTATCTGTTAATCTGCATTTAGATTAATTTTAGCAATGTCAGATGTGACATTTTGCATTTTTTTTCTCACAAAGAAATACAAGTTTGTTCAGCAAAATATGCTCAACCTGACTCAACTTTTGTGACACTGCAACGTAATATCATCCAGAGCACCGCACTGGCCAATAGAATCCATGCGAGCACACGTCATCCCAACTTTCCAGACGAGTAAAATCCTCTCATTCACTGGTCATAGACTCACCAGTACCTGAAGCAACAACAGTGCAGATGTTTGTAGTTTTGTGAGTCATTTTTTCAATGTAAATGCCCACTAAGTCCATCCTGTGGGTTCACTTAAAGCAGGATTGGTTGGAGCACTTCATTAAAGGAGCAATACGCAAGATTTTGAATATAAATGCATCATTAGCATCGCGGCAAACAACTATCTGCTGTGTAAACATATAGTGGAGTAACTCAGCAGAGACTAAAGTCACACTGTGTGTGTGTGTGTGTGTTGTAATCCGAGCATCTCTGTTCTACATTTTGGCCTCCCATTAATGCATGTGAGTTCCTCCTTTTGAAATTGTGTTTATGAGCATTGGTGTTAACCTCCATTGGAAGAGCAAAGCCAAAGAATTTCACAACAAAGTGTTTTATGTTATAAATCTAAATGCACTTGTTTCATTTAAGTTCTACTTCTGTTTCAAGCTTCTCCGCTTGTGTCTGTTCTGCTCGGGTCTTTGTGTGTTTATTTCCAAACCTCATCGTGGTGCGTTCACTGGTCTGCTCCAGAATAACAAACCGTGGAAACAGACACACATGGAGCGGAACAGGGTGAAGATAATCCAACACCTCACTGCAGTCCATCAGTGCGTTTTACAGTGTTAGCACGGGCTAACGGTTGTGCTTGGATTATTTTTTGTTGGCTCTTGCAGGCTTTCTGCTTGTAAAAGGAAAAAGAATGGAGCGGAAGGTTTGGACGCCGTGTCTGTTTGGATTGGTCTGGTGCTCTAGCAGCATCCAAAGGTTGCACACAGAACCTTTAAGGAACTGCTGATGGCATTTGACTCAACAATGACTTGAATGGTTTTATCTTCCAGCAAAAAGTTCCTTGTTACATCTGAAGCACACATAATTCCTGCACTGAAAATAGAAAATTGTAGATGAGAAGAAATCACGTGGTGTGTCGACTCCCCTTTTCTAATAGCATAGTTCCCATTTTTTCACCTCTACCACATTTGATCCCCAATCTGCAGTGGAAAAGGGGGAAGAACACACAGAGAGAGCAAATGAAAAGGAAGGAGGAATGAATGACAGAGAGAAGGAAGGGAAAAGGGTGGAGGGGAAGAGCACAACAAGGCTATTCTTAGTGGTTTCAGTTGTGACTGGTGGGGAGAAATGTCGAAGCCTCGCTTTCCTTTCTTCTCCCCTTCAGTTTACCCTGATTCCTACTTCCTCCTCCTCCCCCCAAAAACCATCCATCTACCCAAATATTACTATAGGAACAAAAGCTGTGTTCCCAAAACATCCAAGGAGAAATCTGCCAAATACCTCCAAAACCAGGCGAAGCCATTTGTGGCGGCAATTTGGGGGAATAATCGGGATAGCGTCATGAGTCATCCATTCTCGTGGTGACAGACATTGGACAAGAAGGGGAGGAGTAAGAGGTGTATATGTATGTTAAGAGAAACCGCTGTAGATAATAATTCTGGGAGCGGAAACTGTAAATCTGGTTGGAAATTAGAGCTTTGGCATGACATTCCTAATCCTTATTTGCTAATGTGCTAATCCTTAAACTGGTTTACTTGGGATCAAACATTTATACTGGCTTTGCTCAGTGCAACGGCCCCCTTGAATAAAAAAAAATAAACAGGACACGGTACGGCGGGGTCGTGCCCGTTGTTTTAGGCCTGCGAAAGTGCCGAAAAGTAATGTCTCTGTGCAAACACTGGTGTGGATTCAGGCGGACGGCGTCGCTTTCTTCCGCGGCCTCGGCGCTGACCTTGAACGGTAAATTTGTCATGAGGCACAATGAGGCCGTTGCCAGCGGTTTCGCAGTTCACCAGACATGAAGATAACCGCCGCGCTACACTGATTTCATTTTATGTGTTTATTATTTTAAGCTGCCGCAACTTCCCACCCCCCTCCTCCCCTGTTTCTACGCCGTACAGCGAGCGTTAAAGACGGTTGTTTGAATGTTTTAACGGTTGCAGCATCTCAGTTTTTTTTTTACGGCGTTTTAATGGAGCCTGTACTGACTTTACTGACTGTGTGATGAAGGTAAATGTCTTAAACATATGCTGCGAGACAATTTAAGTGTCTGCACCGTACTCACCATAACTTCATAAAATTTGTTTGTTTTTTTGACTGGTGTGCATATAATTAATTTTTATTGGAATCCATGTTGGAGAAGAGTAACAGGAAGTGGTTACTGGTGTCATAATTGTGATGTAATGATTAGATGATGGGTTATATAGTTTATAATTGGAAAAATGTTGCTGTAATCATCCATAATTTCAGTGCGTCATTGTCTATATGGGCTATAGCTTCCACTGAACTCATGTTTAGTACATCCAAGAGTGATATTCTTCATGAAGACCATCCTGCATGGAGAAAAGACTAAACAGAAACTACTCCAAGGCATTTACACCACATCACACAAAGTATTGAGTTACATTTACTGACCTCTAGTAACCAGAGAATACACAATAACATGCAACTCGTGCCATATAAAAGATTGGCACGGCCATTTAAGTCAATCTTTCTAATGTCCAGCAGGGGGCGACTCCAGTTGCATGTCTATGAGACAGTGACCCGACGTTACAGTTGATTTATCACCTCGATAAACATTTTCCCAATGGGTTTATGGATTCACTTGCTAGTTTGAAGTGCCCTTGTGGTGTTTATTTAGTAAATGATGCCACCGTTTAGAGGAAAATAGACGATAAAGCAGAATATGGTTCACCTTCCTGCTACTGTATTTGTATTATACTCGATAGCCTTCGTAATATATCCTTCGTAAAAAAAAAAAACCAACATGACAAAGGCCAAATTTCTAATTTTGGGGCTTTAAAATAAGAGTCCACACACCATTTGGTGATGTTACAGTGGCTGTATTCATCTTTCATGTGCAGCCCATGATATAAACCAGCTAGTTTTTCATTTACTTTATTACTTTTTGGACAAAAAAAATGTTTTGTGATTCATTTTCTATCGCAGCAGGTGGAAGCCGTGCATCTGAAATACGCACCATGATGCAAAACGATCCGACTTGTTGCACCTTTTAATGCTCGTAAAACATCCTGTCAAGACTCTCACAATCTTGCTGTCAGTGGAACGATTCTGCTAAACCTTGAAACTCTGCAACCACATGCGGTTCAATCATTAACTTTCAAAGCTTCTGAAAATGTCAGCGCAGACATCGAAAAGACAGATGTCCGGTAATGATGAAGAGCAGCTAATAGTCTCTGGCTCCCCCTTCATTTGGTGTTTTTCTTTCTGTTCAGCCGCAACCATTTCTTTGTGGACGCCTGTAATTGGAGCCCCGAGGACACTCTAGATGGGCAGTGGGCTCGTTCTCGTCCCGCAGCATACAGAAGACAAACTTTGTTGACCTCAGTCTGCTTGTTACGTTGAGGTGGAGGCTTGTCGGGACAGTGGCTGGCCCAAAATCTAGCCGGACACCCAAGTAGGGTGTTTGGAGACAGAGACTCTCTGTTAGACAGGAGTCTCCTGTTTTGGTTCCTCATACCTGACTCTCAAGCTGCGGTTACTCCGGGGCGTTTTTCAGTTAGGTTGGGAAGTTTTTTGGGAGTAATAAATTAGATGAACTTCATTTTAGAATTTAAATTGAGCCGTGTTCCCGGATACCTGATAAATGTGTGGTCAGAGCACTTACTGTAAGCAAGCGGTTTACTTTCCAACCTGTTGGTCACGTAGACCTTCCTTAACATGTTTCGCTTTGTTGTGATCTGATGAGGAAAGTTTAAAAGAAGTTGTGCTTTCACTTTGACTCACTCGTTAGTCACTGACTTCGGTGTTGGACAGGTTTATTCAGGCTTTCTTGATGACAATAGCTGCTTATTGAGGTTGAAAACACAGTTATCAGTGAATAAATGTGCTAAAAATGGTATAAAAATTCAGTCGAGCTGCGAGTAACTACAGAGTAAGATACTTCAATGTCACTTCTTTTGTAGGAGCTTCTTCGGCTTGAGATTTGGACTCTTCAAACATCCTGGACTCTTGAAGACTCTTAAGCTTTTTCAGTTCATTTTCATTTCAGTTGTTCATGACGTATAACAAACATGTATCTCACCAACATCTGTTGCATTGCTTTCCAGTTGTTGCTCCTTTTCAGCCAACCACTCATATACTAGATGCGGCATTACCGGCCACAATAATAACGCAGAATAATCAAGAGAAACTTCAAATATGTTGGGAAAGGATCACCCAAGGCTTGGTATTTTCCAAATCCTACAGCAGCCTTGGTGCCCAACCCCAGCCGAGCAGCACTGGCAAACGAAGCGAAAGTGAAAACATGTCGGACTTATGCGTTCACCCCTCCAACCCTCCTAACCTGGAGATTGGAAAAACCAAAAGAAAACACATGTATACAGCTTAGTTGTACAGGAGAATCATTTTTGGGGAGTTGTGTGTGATGTCTGAGCCAGTTTCTTGCAATCGTATGCATACTTGTGTACCTGACGATGGCAACTTGCCAATATTTCCCGTTTCCCACAGTTTGGTCCCAACTGGGTTAATCTTTTCGGGTCACATGTACATCAACGTACTCCCACTGCCTGGGTTCAGGGTTCAGTTTGGCACGGAGGCAACAGAAATATGCAAACAGATCCACCCAATGGCACACCATCAGTCTGCGTGTTGTGCGTTGCGTGTTTGTCTTCTCGGGTTAACTGGATAGCATAACGTCTGTAAACTCTCTGTTCTCTCTCACCCTCCGTGGAAACAAGCCCTCATTATTCCTGATGATTTATCCCTGCCATGTCTTGGAGGAGCCTCCTGGAATGCCGTTGCAGCGGTTTTGCACTGTTCGATGGGCTGGCGGGTTGGAAGACACAGGCGAGGTTTGGCAGGGAAAGGTAGGGGCAGAGAGGAATGATGGGAAGGGGTTGGACAAGACGAGCGAGCGTACAAGGAGTCTGAATAATTCTCTTGTAAACAACATTGCTGGAGAGGGGCCGTTGTTTTGACCTGGCTTCGTTTTTATGTAGACCAATGTACATGTTTGTACTTTTGACTGAGTGCACGTTGCAGCTGCAGTACCACAAAGACATATTTTGTTTGCACTAACGCCGGATAGATGGGAGTTAGGTTGAGGTCGCTCTGATGCAGGTATTTCTGTTTTAGCCTTGAGGGTTTCACTTTGAGATTAAAGCATCCAAAACAGGAATTAATCAGGAGTTAGGAAGCTACAGGGAGGCTGATGGTGTCACTCGACTAAAAGCAAGAATATTGTTGGAGTAAAGGTTAGAGATCATCTTTGGAAATACTGATGTTCACCCCAGGTCACCCTCTCTAACTGCGACCATCCAGCCACACGAGCAGCTTTTTTTCTTTCTTGATGTTCAGTAGTACATCTTTAAAATCACACGATTTGTTTGCTTATCGCCGCTATCAGCCGGAGCCGGACAAAGTGCTCTCATAATCAGGCTCTCCTGCTTCCTGGAGTTGTGGTTGTTCACAGATTTCAGAGCAGCGGCAGGGGTGAAACAGGATGACTGGGAAGTGAGTCACAATTGCAGTCCAGGAATAAAAATAAAAGTGAGACAGCTTTGAAACCAAAGGGGGCATATGCCTGTTGATGTGTTTACGCGTCACGGTCAGTTTAGAAACCACTTTCTCAGCCGCATATGCTCTTTTTAGAGTAATGTTTGCATTCTGTTGCGCCTCATGCAGGCTGAAAGGGCTATTTTTTATTAACTCACTTGAAATCTAGCTCAAGTTTTTGAAGGTGCATCCTTGTCTTACAGCTGTTAGGGAGCACATCTGGCTATCTAGTCACTGTTTTCAGAAGATCTAATAGTTCCTTTGTCATGCAAAAAGAAATCCAGGGGATATCATTGCTGTGCGAAGATTCAGATGCTCCCGTTTCATCTCTAGTGGCCCGAAATCCCTGTCAGTCAGCCGGAGCTCACTCGCAACTTATGTAACACGAGCCGCTGATGTGGAAGCAACAGCATTTTAGAGAGAGAAAAGGGTGCCGTGTCAGACGTTATATCAGAAGAACTCATTCTTTTCACTGTCACAAACTGCTTTAAAAGCAGCCTGTTGCGTCTGCGAGTCCATTCATTCCTAAGCCGGGCCTCCTACCAGTGCAGAATTTGAAGGTCGGGAGGGGGGGAAAGTTTTTGAGGTCTAGGTTTGTAATCCTGGCATCCCAACATTTTAATCCACATCCTCGCATGTGTGGATGTGTAAAAAGTGGGAGAGGCCTTTAATCAGACCTCTGGCAAATGACATGCTCCATAAAATACAACTCAGAGGCTCTTTAATATTACAAGATGCGCGGTTGGAGCCCCTTTTTATCACCTACTATAAAACGCAGACTATTTATGTAACGTAGCATGTGTGAGTTTGTCTCTGGAGTTTGACTAAAAGGTCTTCTTTTAGGAAAAATAGCTCCAGCTTTGACTTTCTGTGCATAAAGGCACAAAACTACTTTAAATAAGTAGAATGTGTCATAGCTATGTTGGTCCACAGTGCAAAATTTTAACAGAAATCGTAATAGGATCATTCTTTTTTACAAATTTTCAGCTTTTAGAGCCATTTCTGCTGAACCATCTCCTATTTTCTTTTTGTTTTGGTGGAGCAAGTTGTGATGCCTGCTCAAAAATAGATCTTTTTTTTCATTTTTGTGACCAAGTATTCATGTTTTGTAACATGCAACCAGACATGGTTCAGAAAATATCACTGGTTGACTTGGGCTTTTTCTTTTTGTTGTTGTGAGCTCAAACATTGGACTTTTCATGAAAGCTTTATTTTTTTTGTTCATATTTCAACTCGCCTACAATCAAAGATTATTTGATCTACTTGTCCAGTATTCTAGATTCCGAATCAATGACATGATGACAAATAACTGAAAATTTTAGGCTTTTATCTCGAATACTTCCTGAGATATTGTGGTTCAAACAGTTTGAATCTCAATGCACGAGAAAACATCCTTAAAGTGGGTTGACGGGTAATTCAGTTAAAATTTTATCTTGGAAAGTATTTGATATATAAGCTAAAATTTACATAGTTTGACTGAAGAAAAGGTTCAGGCAAATCAGAGATAGCTGAGCACAGTTTCTGATCGTTTGAAATTGGGTAACCTTAAAGAACTGCTTCTATTTTGGGGTCTGCATTTGCAACCTAACAAACAGGAAGTTAGACTTGTTGCTTACCAAGTAGTTTTGGTGGCTGGGCTTAAGTAATTTTGTTGTGACTGGAAAAAAACAAACTGGAAAAAAGGGAATACAAAAAAAATCAATGGTCCCAAACTAACCCTAACCCTTCTTTGCGTAAGTCCAGTGTTCTGTTAATGCTACCACCAACCATGTAACATCTTAATGTGGACTTTTTATGTGCAAAGGAACTCACAAGTCACCATTGACATTTGAAATTGGCCAACTGAAAAGGAACTTTACCACTTTTAAAGTTAAACTAATACATTTTTCACCGTGAACCAACATAGCTATTGCTCATCTTGGTGAGAGATTGTGTTGTATCTACAAATATGAACACGAATCTTGTCCACAATTATAAAATGAGTTGCTAAATGAGCCACTCGGCAAACTTGACTTCTAATGTCTGCTTATCGGTTCGATAGTGGAATTAACTAGTCATATTACCACTGGGTAGCTAAACGCCAAATGGGTCGGCCCTTCATCCTCAATCGCCCTGATAAGAACCACTTTGGGTTGTTGTTGGAAACAAGTTGGACGTAAGTTGCCTGGTTGGGTTCAGGCTGGTGTTTCTGGTTGGCGTCTTACCCCAGCACAAGCTTGTTTACGTCGATTCTTGTTCCTTTGCTGCCTCACCTGTCATCCAGTCACATGCAAAAGACCTTTTTATTGCTTACAACAACAACATGAGCATTTAAGAACTCAGGTGATTCGCGTCTTCAGATTGAGCCCTGAACAGGCTTCCATGACTCCTCTCTTGTGTTGTTGTACAAGCTTTTTTTTTCCCTTCTAAGGTTCTCCTTTTTAATCTGCTTTATCTACCAAAAGGGAGAAAGTGGAGCACGACCAAAAACACAGTAAGACGTGCATAGAGGCAGAGATGAGGAGCGTTCAAGAATGTTGGCATGGAAAGGAGAGTAGCCATCCAAGCATGAAAGTGGAAAAAGGTAGAAAGAGAGCGAGGGAGAGTGGAGGTGAGAGAAAAAAAAAAAAAATGACGAGGCGCACACACACATGCGCACACACCAGATTCGGCCGAGCCAAGCCTCCGCATTCCTCGGCAGCCCCTCACAGAAGCGAGTCTGTTTCCCCGGCGCAAACACGTCACATCAAAGGGCGATCGCGGCACGTCTCCATGGCGACACCCTTCAGCAGTATGGATGCGGCGCGGTAGTCGGGAGATAGCGTTGGCAGACAAATGGTACGGAAGGTCTAATAACCGAGTGCTAGCAGATGACTGATGGCCCAATTTAGCGGTCCTCGTCTGGAGGTCAAGAGCTAAGTTCACCGCGAGAGCTCGAAACCCAGCGGGAGGCAGGCAAATATTTTCCTACCAGCTTTTTTTTTTTCAAAAACAGTGGATTTTGGGGGTGTTGACCTTAGATTTTTGTCACTCGGGTCAGGATGTCTTCATAGTAAACAGTTAAGAATCAGTTTTTCACCGTCCACCGTCTCCGAGATCTGGAAAGCACTACCTATGCATCACTAGGGGTAGTTGGTTATCAGACGGTCTGTTCTGGAGATCCACTATGATATCTGCAAGTCATTAACACGAAATCAGTATCGACAGGCCGATAAGATGATGCTGACTCATGCAGAATGATGGGATTTGGTGCAAGGGAATGCGGCCGGTGCGACTGAAAGTGTTGCCATCCTATTGGGGAGGATTCGAGGAATTATCTAAATCTAGCTGTTTTTGTGATATAACCTTTTAAGTCAGGCTTCAGTTCGATATTCATCGTGTGATGGATCAAAACCATTTGATGCGGCTTAACCACTGTTATCCGAGAAGGATGGTCAGAATTTGTAAAACCACTGACACGATTGTTTAAACCTTTTTAGATGCACTTCACAGCGGACTATTCTTATCTGCAGCCTTCGTAAAGTGTCAATTGCATTGTTTTACGTTGAGATTTTGATTTGAAATCCGCAACTGAATTGAATATTTCTGCCATCAAAATGTTGTGTTTCACCTTTCCTATACTGTGATGCAGAGGTTATAAGTGAAAAACTGACTGCGAAGTTGCTATTTGCGATGATTCCTCAACAATGGAAGAGTTAATTTGCAAAAACAGATAACTCCAGCTTCACAAACCTTCAGAAAACCTACTTTTCCATCGTCTACCTGAGACAACACCAATCAAACTTAAGTTATCTCTATTTTTATCATGTTTCTCTACTGAGTCAAACCCATTTGACTTCAGTTTGATTGATATTATCTCAAGCAACCAACAACGTTTTCTAAAAATCTACAAAAATGCATCGGTTTTTGCAAATTAACTCTTCAATTATTCCATGCACTTACTTTCTCATGGCACAGATTACATCTAATACTTGTTTTGAAACTTTTATAACAGGTCAGAACTGTCCTGGTTGTGGCTTTTGTCAAGAAGAACATCATCCGAGCGTCTTAAAGCGGGAGGAAGTTTCCAGATTTGTTTGCAAATGTAGCATAAAACCAAATATGGCATCAAGTTGAATGTGTGCTTTTGAAAAGCATTGTGTTTTCTGTCTGCCATCACGATAAGAGAAGGAAGTACAGTATTAGTAGAATTCTGTGCAGGAGAGACTTGATGTTATTGTGCAAAACTGGTGGGAAAAAAAATCTGTCAAAATGAGTTTGAAAATACAAAACGTCAACCTCTCGCATCCCCAGTTAGCTCACAAGAGGTTCAACGAGCGAGCCGACCCGAAACACAAGCGATGTCATAACATACTGGAACTACGCGGGGGTTTATTTTTGTTCATGCTTCGCGGTCGTTTCTTTATTTTCTGGATGAAACCTCAGTTTGTTAACAAAAGGTGACGAAGTGAAGCCAAAAGTCGTGACGCCGGGGCGAAAACATTTGGCTTCGTTTTTGATGAATGCTTCTTTTTTTTTTTTTTCCAGTGCAAGAACAGAAAAGTTATTCTTATTCTCTCTCTCTCTCCGTCAAGCATGTGTCAACAGCTCGGAAAAGGAGGGAGGAACAGACAGACAGAGAGGGGAGGGATACAGTTACTGTCTGCCCCCGGACGGCCTTTTTTGCTCTCTCGTTTTGGGTACCGGAATCGTAAGGAGCCCCAAGCCACTCTCTTGGCCTTATATAGCGTGTTTCAAATAATTCTTGGCAAGTGGACTCGGGGAGGAAACGAAAGCCAGCGGTATAAAGAGTGTATCCTGGTCCTGGTCCTGAGGCTGCACAGACATCCACACGTACGGCAGAATGGAGTTCGGTAGCTCTCAGGCACGCGTTTGGGATTACTGCTGTTGTTTTGAGCGCGAAGGGGGGCGTAGGAGGAGGAGGAGGAGGAAGACGAGGAGGAGGAGGAAAGTGTCTTATTTGGTACTCCCCTCTCTTGCCCTCTCCTAGAGGGGGGGTCTGAAGGCAGGGAGAATGCAGAGGTAGAAACAAGGCAGAGGGGGAGAGAAGAGAGAGGGGAGAGCGTGAGAAAAAGTGGCAGGTAAGAGCAGATTTTCGGTGATTTTTATTTTTTCTTGCAGTGTATTCCATTTGGAGGTTGGGATAAGTTCCCTACATTTCCAACTTTCTTTCTGATGTGGCTTAAAAATAGAGGAGGGTGGATGTTTTAAGTGGAAGGTTCTGTAGCTGCAGCAGAGAGGGATTTTTAAAAAAAAAGTTTGGATGCAGTTTCTTTCTCTCTGCATGTTTTCCGATGGAGGCTAGCCATGGGAAAGCAGGGGGCCCCCCCATGGGAACGGCAGAGTTCATTTAAGTTGCTGTTTGAGGCTCAGGAGCCTCTCATGACAGTGGTGATTTGTGGCGGTGTAGAGAGAGAGAGCAACTGGTCAACGCAGCAGGCAAACACGTGTTTTCTCTCAACCTGCTTCGGGCAATCGCGAGGAAGATGTTGCGTCTTTCCCCCCCCGACACCTTTGCTTTCCTTAAGAGAGGATGCGGGCGGACGGTGGCGACGGTTCACCTCTGACCTCGAGCCAACACGACGGCGGCGGTTAAACACAAGCGGTCAAGAGGTCGCGAGGCTTTGTGTGTCCCGTCAAAACAACACAGAGGAATGCGGAGAAAAAAAAATCATTTGAAGGCTTTACCTAACAGTGATGCTCTGGTGGTGGCAGTTTTTAAATTGCTCATAAGTCAAAAGGAGAAAAAAAAGAAAAGGGCTTCTCTAAGAGTGATGCTTCCCCTCTTGAACTGCTTCTCTCGTCCCTCAGAGAAGTTAAAAAAATTTCGAAAAGGTGGATGACATCCAAGAAGGAATTCCTCTCGCATGTTTGTGCAGATGCAAAGTTTATTTTCCTACGACACGCATCCCAGTTGTTTTTCAGATGTGAGATAGTCCGGCTTTACAATGTGTGTCTGGTACAAAAAAAAAAAGATCTTCTCACTGCGTCAGCTCCAAAGTATGCGCTGGGAAGTGTTATAAAAGCAGTAGTGACCAGAGAGGATGGCATTTAACACGCAACCACACAAGAGGCCAAGGCTGCATTAAGTAGAGACTTGGCCTTCCCCACTTACTTATTTCTGTCAATAAGTGACAGGCTGGCAAAGGGGGGAAGAAAACAAAAAGCGAGTTTAGATTAAAAGGAAATTTCACGACACGCTAACACAAACAATCTGCTTTTGAGATTTACACTTGCAGAAACCGTGGCTTTCTGGGATGTAATTGCAGCAAACTCACGGATTTTCTAGTGTTTCATTGCGCCTTCCAGTGCCATTGATTTTGGCTTGGCGGCGTCTCTTTATTCTCGCCTCGCCGTGCAATTAGTGGTCGAATGAGGAAAAGCATCCTGTAGCCCCTAATTCGACAGGAACCGATAGGCGAACACTGTCCGGAACAGACCCATCAGCACCATCCAACCCTGGCTCAGTCCAGTAATGATGAAAACATGCTTGTTTTCAGCTTACACACTAGACGGGCCTTTGAAGTGCTGCAAATGGTGCTTTTTTTTTTCTCATGCTTTCCCCCAAGAGTGGAAGCTTTTGCAAATCAGGTGAGTTTTGGTTTGAGTTCTGCGCCAAACGCTAGACTTCTCCCACGACCGAAACCCAAATTAAATGACCTAACATTTATGATATGCGGTCATGCCCCCCTCTTGCATAAAACTCCGAGGCAGGCTTTCATATTTGGAGGTTTTCAACCTGTGTCCAAAGTGAGCCGCAATTGCACATCTGATATTCATCATTTCCTTGTTTAATGGGGTATTTTGTCGTCTGTAGCTCGCAGTTGTAACCATACAAGGGGCGAAGCGGCCAAAGCCAGAGCCCGCTCACCGCTCGCTGCGGCTTGACCGTGATCAAATAGCTGCTTCCTTAGTGATCCATGGTCTTTGGCCCCTCGCACGTCCACTTTATGAAGTTCCTCCGAGCCTCAAACCCGACATCGGCATGTTGGTTTCGAGGTGAAATAATGTCAGTGCCTTTGTTGGACACGAAACTCAGCTTGCTGGCAATCCACATAGCTGAAACACAAAGGCAATCCACTGTGATAAATCTCACTGTAAATAACGTCCCGTATGTTGTGGTATACTTTGTCTGAACCGTTTAGGGAAGACGCGAACGCTTACGACTTTTTTCATGCTTATTTATGGCGTGTTAACCATGTGGTTGTGATTTTGTTCGCATGTGAAAAAAAAAAAAGACGTCCCCTCCTCGTGTTATCCGCAAGATTTAGACAGCGGATTCTTCACGAGAAGACCAGGAACTTGTCGCTTGGTAGATTTAATGTTGCTGAGAACGCTTCCGAAGAGGGTTTTTTTTTTTCGTCGAGTCATGGTTGGGTCATTCGTCAGGCCGTCACAGGATGGTTTTTGTGGGAAGGACGTGTTTGCGTTGAGCTATCGGTCGCTGATGGACGCCGGTGGAAACAGCTGGCACGCAGTGTGTTGTGCTTCACAAAAACAATTATTTAGACTCTGTGCGGACACCATCCTGTTTGGGTGCTTCTCTGAAACAGCAGCTCATGATTCAACCTTCTCAGGGCTACAAATTTAGACAAGCAGACAAAATAACAGAGCAGATTGTGTGTTTTAAGGGATTTCGGTGTAATGCGACGGCTCTTTTAGGGATGATAAATGACATTTAAGAGGTAAAACGTTCCCATGAAGTTTCCTTTTTTTGGCAGCTTTTCGAATGAGTCATTTGTTTTACAGTTATTTTACAACAACGTGACTTTTCTCACCTTTTTAAACTCCATGTGAGATATTATTTTAACCATCGGTGGCGTTCGACACCGCTGCCAGCGACGCGCTCCCACCGAGTCGAACATGGCGCATTACACACTTGACATTATGTCAAAATGTCAGAGCGGGAAAGGGAACACGCTCTCCACCATCACAGCGCTCACGGCGGATTTATTAGCCCTCCAAGTAAAACAGAAACCCAGCCGATGTATAAATCCCTCCAAAGGGGCTGTTTGAGCTTCGGGCCTTATTTGGCCCCCGTTTGGAAAGTGAAGAATTTACTTTCTCAGGCAAACTGCCATCAATGCGGCAGTGGCTCTTGTGTGGGCAGGAGGAGTGCTTGAGGAATTTTGAGTGTGGTCGGACCAATGGTAGGCTTATTTATCTGAGCCAATGAGATGATTTATGCACGGTGGCATGCTTTCTTCCATCAGTTTGGATGAACTAAGATCGGAGTGATAATTCCTGTGTTTTGGGGGGTAAAAGGGCAAGAATCTGGCAAAAAAAGAGCAGATATTTCCCATATTGAGAGAGCAGGAGTGAGAAAATACAAAACTATTAGACAATAGGTGCACTGAGAATGCAAGCTGAAGCTATTCTTGACGAGATGCAGGTTGCTGAGTAAGCCGGTCTTATTCTCCCCCCCACACCTTCTTATCTTCTTGCTCCCGTTTGAAGTTGGTGAAAGTGAATAAAAAATGAGTTCATCGCCATCCCGCTTGAACTGTTAGCTCATTATGCGGCGATTCAACTCAACGGGCCGGGATTGAGAGCGGCGCTTTGATATTCGGCGCTCTCCATTTCCATATAAACCCACCTGAGTGCTCGAGCAACACTTCTGGCGGAATCGTCGAAGCTCTCGCTGATCCGCGCTCTCAATACGAGGAGGAAGGGGGATCAGGGAAGAGAAGGGCGACTCCGCAAAGCCGCCGAGCCTCACCTGAGACATTTAACCTTTGCGACCCGTCTTAACTCACCTCTGTTTACCCCCCCCTCCGTCGAGGCCTCTCCGCTGGGTTGAGATTGCAGCGAGGCCTCCCCCCCCCTTCTCCATCAGTGGCTGAGTTGACTCCTTGTTCTAGTTCAGTGGCTTCCCAGACGCCCCTCGTGACTCCGTGAGATTATAAGCTCCCCCGTTTTAAAAGCCTAAACCCACTTTGACTCTTTCTCTCGCTGCTGGAGAGTGTTCTTTGTGGTCTGCTGGTCACCGCGCTCCGCAGTCGCTGGGAAGCGATTGGGGAATTTCATGCAGAGGTCAAAAAATAGGTCAACATTCTTTGCTTTATTTTATGTGGAATCAGGACAAAATCACAAGGGGCAAAACACGAGGCATGACTAGACTGAAATGAAAACTTATAGGCAGTTTGGTGCTATTCTGGGGTCCAGTGCAAGATAGCATGAGTCATTGCTTCAAATCCACTGCTAAAAGAAGAGATGCAAAGACGAAGAACGTTGGAAATTCTTGTTATTGAGAAATCCCTAAAATGCCTGAGATGATACGGATGAAGTTCAGGTGTTAGTCCGGCCTGATGCTGCAGCTCGTGGCAGCGCCTCATTTGACATTCTTGCGCTTAAAACCAGCGAAGCCGGCGTTAGTCTGGCTTCCAACCACACCAACCATATATGGAAGTCATGGTCGCAGTATTTCTCTCGTCTCGTTGGATTTTAAGTTACGCCGAGGTATTCGAAGGAATGCAACACGTGTGGTTGCAAAGGCTTGTGTTTTTTCCTCCGTCAGCGGTCTGTTGTTGTGACTGCGCCACGAAATTGGTAGCGAAATGTTCTGATTCTGTGAAAACCATATTTACATCCACTGGTCTGGCTTCTGCTTGAAAAGCATATAGCAACCAGTAAGTCCTTCTGGGTCAGCACTGAGGGGAGTCATCCACAGAGCATTTGTAGGTGTTTGCTCCAGTATTGCATAAAGAACAGCACCTCCTGTCAGCTATAAATGAAGGCAGATTCTCTTGCTGCAAGGCACTGGGGCCAGTGGGACCACCAACACTGATGTATGAATCTCAACAGTGGCCCCAAGTGTATTATGGACAGTGAAGAGCAAGCATGAGCGAGTTTGCTTGTAGCTTCTTGTGAATACTGGGAACATCTTCTAGCAACATTCATTCTAGCAGTTATCAATAAAAACATGACCCTTCTGTGGAGTGATTATTTTTTTATTATCTTTTCTAAAATAGGTTAAAAATTCTTATCCAACTCTTGACTAAAAAGTAAATAAGCACATCTCCTAAAATGTCAAACTAGTCCTATAATGAGGTGCAATTTGTTAAAACTTGCATTTAACTTCTTTTAAATTTGGGATTATAAGATCAGATTTAAAGCAGTTTTTTCATAGCCAAATCATTCTCTAGTGCTCACACAGCACTGTGCAGAATGCATCTCACTATTATTCTGCCATAGAGGTAACAAAAGAAAACCATAATGGCCTTCTTTAAACCAATCACAATCATCTTTGGGAATGTTCAGCCCAGGATGCAGCAACGGTGCCCCCTCAAATTCGGCTAATTCACAGAAAAGGCTGGATGACTGCATGATCCAAACCTTTAGCAGAACTTGAAATGAACACAAATTGTAATCAGTAACATGCAGATGGCAAAAGAGGAAGAGAAAGCCACATTAAATGCATTGCTAATGGCAAGCTTCAACCCACAGTCTGCACACAGTCAGTCAGGACAGATGTTGAGCTTTTAAAATTGCACTTTTATATCAACAATTAAACGTATAGAGTTTTCTAGTGTGCATTTGTGCATATTCGGAGCCGGATACATCAAGTATTCTGTTCTGTTACCAAAGTAAAAATAGTAATACTCCATTACAAGTCGAAGTCCTGCTTTCAAAACCTTATTTAGGTGAAAGTATGTACGTTGTATCAGCCAAATTTACTTTTACAATTTTACCTGTCAGTGTTTCACTTGTATATATAATGATTTTTGATTAACATGCAGCTGCATGTGTTGCAATTTACTGCTATAGATGTTTAATATTGAGATAATTTTAACTCTTTATTCTACTGCTGGGTAGTTTAGTCGACACAAATGGATTATATTCTAACATTGCTGTCCTGAGAATGACATATCTCTAAAAAGCTGACTTTTCATGAGCTTTTACAGTGAATCCAAGAAGATGATTTATGATGTCTTAAAGACTCCTGCTGGTGAAAATAAAGTTTTCAGGCTTATCTTATGGATGCAAAAAGACCCATCATGATTGAAATAAGCAGTCAACGCCTGCTTCAGATTCAGTTTCAAGCATGTCAACCAATATAGTGAAGAGTGGTTTGGTTGTAGGTGAGCTGGTGTGCTTGAGCTGCAACACGGGGGTGGGTGGAAAGAGTTTCATTGATCTAAAAGAAGCAGGAGTTACATCTACGCTATTTTAAGGCATGAAGGGGTTTATTTTGTTTAAAAAATCCGCTCGATAGGTGAGTTTTAGTTTAACGCAAAAATTCAAAATCCACAAATTTGGAGGTGCAAGTTTTTCACTTGCTTGTGAGAATTAGTGGAGTAGAAGTAACAGAAACTAATCATTATGATAATTGGGGAGCATATTGTCTTAAACTTCTAACACATCAGCACTCTTGATTCTTGCCCAGCTGCCTCGCTCCGTGTTTTTATCGGCCCGCATCGCCACAGACCGACGGACTGATGCCTTCACATTGCACATCAGCGTGCCCTGGGTGGGATCTGTTCTGCCGCGATGTTATCCCACTACTGTATTCTGATACGCTTGATGATAGCATTACAAAGTCAATGAGTCTTTTGTTTTCCCAGAGCAAACTAATTACAGCGGCTTCCTTCCTGCCCCCCCGTCTGTAGTCTGCTGATAGCGCTCTCTCATCCCGCCGCTCGTAAATACCCGTCACCTCGCGGCACGTCGGGACGCCGGCCGCTTTGCACGAAAACTCGTTCAGCTGTGTACGTATCCGCGAACCTGCAGCAAAGCAAATACAATCAGATGGAAGTCAGACGGGGCCTGTTTAGGCGTCGCAATCAGCGCAGAGGGGAACACAGACTATTAGGAGCCACACTCGCCTGCCATGGATGCTGTTTTGAGATCCGAAATTGGCCCGCGAAGCCCGAAACTCGCTATTTAAAGAGGCTACACGTAGCATTGCAACATCAGGAAATCAACACCCCTCTAATTTTGAGGTGATAGTATAATTAGGGTACAAGTGATACTGTTGCTTGGGAGGTCTGGCAACAGGTACCGCTGGCCCTCGACTCTGCATTTTATTGCAGGTGTAGTGTGTCATCGAGCGCCGTTTGTTGGGAAACCTACTGTTGTTTACTAGAAAACATGATGCTGTATGGTGCACGAAGGGGGGAAAGGATGCTGTTTCATGAAACAAGAAGAACTGATATGTTTAGTTTGGCTGCATTGCAAAGAGAGAGAGGTGGGTGGTGAGTTTGTGGCTAAGAGGGAAAAGCAACACAAGCTAATGTCAGGTTTTTTTACAGTGATGTGTAATGCCAGCATATCAGAACCTTCAGTAATAAAGCGTTGCATACTCAGGAAAGCCACTTGTGCGTCAGAATCCTGCTGTATGTCATATTTGTCCACCGTTCGTGCAGAAGTGCTGCTCGCTGTGTTGTGAAATTGCAGCTCGGGTTCCACTCGGCCTCAAGTCGTGTTGCAAGAAGCTAAACAAACCACAGCTTGAATAGTTTGTTAATTAACCCGTTTGTCAATTAATCTGCAGCTATTTTGCTGATGAGGTGATTGTTTCTGTCACTGTCAAGCATTATATGACATTAAAATAATTTAATTTAACCTACATTGTTCATTGTTTTGCTAAAAAAAAAAATTCAGTGGCATTGATTGCTGCACTAAAACTAACAACAAACTAAGTGTATTTCAATCCAACTTCAAAAGCAGCACCATAAAGCCTTTAAATTTCAGCTTAGTTCAAAATTCGTGCAGGTAACAGTAACGTATACATGTTCAAATCAGGTTTTCTTAAGTTCAAAAGGTGCGGACCAGATCCGAAAATGACACTCAGTTTCCACAACAACAAAGTGTCATAAAAAAGAATAAAACAGGGTTGTGTCCAGAGATAAAAAATAATTAACTCGGCTTCATAACTGGTGAAAACTGGTTGCTATCCAGTCTGCTGTGTCTCACGTCGGCTGTTGCAATTTCAGGTTTCCCCTGCTTTATTATCATGTCTAAAAGGATTCACAATTATAATATTAATGTGATATTATTGAAGATATGATATATAGTTGTGTTTTTCCAGTTTATGATGGATGACAACTTGTGTCCCATGTAGTGAATATACATTTTTATTGTGTTTTTATGGTTGTTATAAACCTGAGGTGAAGATTCATGTTAGCTGCAAGAGTGAACGCGAGAGTTTTCATGCACTGCCAGCATCTTTAGGAACTGAAAACCCAGCAGGTTACTTTAACCCTATTCAGGACTTTCATGTTGTCATACGTAGAAGGTGTTTCGGGGTCCATTGGATGCTTAGAAAGAATATGTGCAAAATATTTGTTGATCTTCATTATAGACTTTTAAACTATCTTAAATGAATTTTCTGAGAAGTATTTTTGGTTCCATATTTTTTAACAAATTGCCCTCTTTTTATATTAAAAGAAATCTTCAAAAATAAAATAAAAAACAATAAATGTCACCTAAACCAAATGGCCTGGGGTTAAATAGGAAGTTTAATGCAACAATATGAATTAAGACCAATTTTTAATATGCTTTCATGTCCCCTGTGCTCACATGTGGCATTTTAAAACATTTAAATTCCCAATATTTTTCTCTTTTTGTTGTCGTCAGTCCACGTTGTCATCAGTACCACTATCTTAGTTCCGTGGATAGTGACGGACAGCGGTATCTAGAATCTTAAATGGCAAAAAATATGTCTGATCCGGTGTTTGCTTTTTGTTCGGACATGTGTTTAGCGTCACAGAGCGAGTCAGGACACCAGCAGAGAGTAAACTGGAGTTCTCGTACGATGTTTCGTTGATCCTGAACACGAGTTGCTAATCAGGAACCTGCATGGATTCTCTCACTGATCAGCAAAAGCATCATGTGAGATAGTCACAGTAAAACGCTTCCACCCACATGCGTGTTGACAGAAATGCGATGTTGAGTTGTTTTGACAGGAAGCGTTCTCGCTCAGTGTAAAGTCGATGCCAAATGGGGTTTTGCTTGGATTGGATGTTTTCCACACATGGAAAAAAGTCAGAAGGGCATGTTTTGGAGGGGGGTAGTGGTTATTTCTGTGCTGTTAAGGACGATTTGGGGGAATACTAAGAAAAACAAGAGCTCAGATGTGTCACCCTTCCTGTTGCTACAGTCTTACAGTGTTTTTAAGTCAAAAGGAAACAGAAAATGCAGTGAAATATGAGTTGTGTGAATTCTTTTCATGTGGCCGTACAGTCGTCCTCAAATGCATTCATCCCCTTCCATTAAAGAAAAGGCAAAACTCACAATAGTCAATCAAATAAGTAGAAACTGAAAAAAATAATAATAAATAAAAATTTGTAAAATTCTAATTTAGTGAAATGAGACGTTGCTTTGGAATTGTGGTTGAAAAGAATAATTAAAAAAAAAAACAAAAAAAACTGGCAGCTGTGGGCCAAACTCATTTTCATTGCTGGACTTTTTTTTTTTTTTGCAGGAACTCCTCTATCTTCTCTCTTTTATTCTTTTGCCCTAAAACGAGTTGAGAGGAGAATATATGTCCATACTGTCACGATGTACACATCTATGCATGGCAATATCAGGTTTTTGCATGAAATTCTATTATGTTTTCCAGCTTGAAACTACATTTTGAGCACTTTGAAGCATTTATTTATCTGGAAATGTGCCTCAGGGGATGCAAACATTACCATACAACAAACAGTAATCATAATTAATTGCGATAAAGTCCTATGGAAACACCAGAACTATGACTGGAAACAGAGAAAACCAACAAACTGCACAGAGGAGAACAGAACTTTTAGGGTCTTTTACAGTGTCTGGTTACTACAAGTGGTTTGTTTTGAGGTGCGACATCAAGCATAAAGTGATTAAAGTGAAATATCGAAGCTCTTCATCAAATTTCTTCCTCATGATTTCTGTCTCTCTGCTTCCAGGTCACCACATCATGTCAAACAGCGACGACTACTGCTCCTACGAACTATGAGCTGGTGAGTATCCCACTGCACGTCTGTCACTTTGTACAAATCAAACCTTTTGAAGTTTTTAAATCCCCCTATCGTAATAGTCGTTTCCGGGAATTGTGGCCGAACCACACGCGGAGCGCTCCGTGTGGTTGCCGCCGGAGGGCAAAGGTCGGAGGCTATAACCAAAAGAGCTTCCTTCCTGTGCCCGTCCTGGACAACCCAAACAACCACAAACCACGTCCTGTTTTCAGCCGTGGAAGGTGACAAACGGTGACGCAGCAGTGGCAGCGCTGATTATGTTTTGTACTTGGAGGTCCTTTTTAAGCTTTTTGGGTAGCTTTGATTTGAGCAAATCACTCGGTCAGAATTAGAACTTTTAATTTGAAACCGGATGAGAAAACATCAGCCTTCTCAATCTGACAACAAACGACAGAAACAAACACCATAAGACGTGTCTCACTGCACCGTTTTTGTTTTCCGTACTGTCAGATCTCAGCATGCACATATCGTCTGTGTGTGTGTGTGTGTTGCAATGTGGTTGGGTATATTTAGAAATGCAACAACGCCGCCGACTGGGAACTCCACCGGTTAAAGGTTCACGGCTGGATTTGAAACTGCTAAAAGTTGGAGAATGTCCTTCCAATCTAGAATATTTAATTTTTGTGCGAAAAACAAGATTGAAAAGGACCAAAAACCTGCCAGATGTAAACTATTTAAATAAGATGACTAAGAAAATATCAGCGTCTTTCTCCAGAATTACACACACCCAACTCGTATTACGTTTTTACACACTGTGGGATCATTTTTCACTGCAGTATAAAGTTGTTGTACATCTATGGACAACGATGGCAAGAAGTACAGAGATACAGATTATGTGCATTTATTTTACAAAACATGCACATTTTTCCCCACAGTTGTTGCAAAAACTGAGGTGAAAAAAGTGTCTCCACATAAAGAAATATTTTAAATTTGTTTCTATAGTTTATAGTCTATAGTTTCCCATCTGCACCGTGTAAAGGCAGTTTTTTTTATTTATTTTTTACAGAATCTGTTTAAACTCTAAAGGCCCGAGCTCGTCTTTGATGTGCATTTTTTATTTTTTTTAAATAAAAAAAAGTAATGAAAATAAAAAAATATAATAAAAAAATATGTTAAAAATGTTGAAATGTTGAAATAATAAATAAATAAAAAACAAATGTAAAAAAAAAATATAATAATAAAATGATAATAGTAATAATGATTTTTTTTTATTATTATGTATTTTTTTTAATTAAAAAAATTAACTACAGACACCAGGGCTTAAGAGGTTAATTTAATGCAAACTATTTATTTTGGGCAAATTTTCAAATGACAATTTAGACAAAATATAAGTTTCAATTTGATTTTTCAGCAGACCTGCACAGCACATATGGTCCCTGTTTAACCCTGTAAAGCCTGAAGCATGAAATCATTGCCAGAAAATTCTAATTTTGTTTGAAAATGGAGTGTTTAATGAACATTTTGACAAATTTTAAAATCATAATAATAAGTAATTTTCAAATATGATGTTTAATTTGTGCCAATTTTGGCAACATTTTGCTTTCTCGGTGCATGAATTGCGATCTGTGGTGGAATATGTGTGCCTGATTGTCTGCATCAGGTTTTTCAGGCAATAAAATATCAAATCAAATCTGATGGATTTGGCGTTTCAGGGTTAAGCTTCACCAGAAAGTTGAAAATCTCACAATTCTTTCTGTTTCCACAGTATTTTCTTCTGATGAGTGGAATTTTAATTTTAAGACGACATGCCTTTCCAAACCCACTGGTGGGTTTTTTTGGGGGGGTTGAAAGGGTTTAAATCTGTGTTTTGGACTTTGAGGAGGCTATTTAAAAAAACTGAGCCGCAGCCAAAGTGATTATTCTCCTCTCCTCTAGGGGCTGCTAGTGTGATTCATGAGTCATTTTCATTTTAATGAGCTTAAAATTGGAGTTTTTTTATTCATCGCTGTGAAGAAACGCAAGCTCAGCAAACGTCAGGATAAGAAAACGGGCAGAAATAACAGTTTGATCCCTTCCTGATTTCCAGTCGGCGTCCTACAAAGCGTTTCACATTCTTGAGATTCGCCACCGATGATATGTCCAAATTAGGAACATTCCCAGCTACAGTAACTACTTTTCACGTATTTACTTTAGGCTCTGGGCCTTTTAAATCACCCCTCGCAGCTTGTTAAACAGTCCCCCGGATCTGTTTACAGAGCTCACGGCAGCCTAAGATGCCGCGCTTGACTCAGTTAAGAGATTTTTCCCTTAACACATGGATCATTGTCAAGCTCTGCGTGTCCCTGCCTCTGTTGTGTACTTCTTTCATTCTCCATCCCTGCCTCTTTAGGCAACATACATGCACAGATCTCATCTTACATGCTTTGAAATTAAGATTAAGTCGCATCAAGTTGTGATAAATTAATCAGAAGGCACTTGCGGAAAGAAAAAAGGGGAGTTTTCCCAGTTTCTAATTAGGCCTCCAGCGGTTACATTTTCTTTTTAGAGCTTCTGAAATTGGTGAAACAACTTCCCAGTTGATCAATATGAGGAAAAAAAGACTTTCCAGGTATCAGTTAAATTTGCAGCCGAGCTCCAAAACATCTTCAGGAAAGCGTGTTTCATTTCTCATCCTGCTTTTTTTTTTTTCCAAAATCAAGAATGTGCATTTCACACTTTAACATTTAGAAGGTTTAGGGAGCAGCGATTTCATCAAGATCCAAAGACAGAAGCAGCCTCTCCGCCATCTCTCTTTCTCATCCTCTTATTTTTTTTCCTCACCGTGTTGTTTCTTCCTCCTCGCTGTGAAAGAAACAATGACTAACCCACTGACTCTGTCTCGCTTCTCTCTCCAGCCTCCTACTCCTCAGCTGCCATTAAAGCATGTAGATACACCGGTAAGTAACACCTCTTCTGTAAGAAAAGACATGCTTTAAACTGCTGTTCATTCACTGTTATTGCAACAAAGGTGCTGGAATAACAAACCCAGATGCTCATGTGTGCACTTTTGGCTATTTTAAACCTTGATGCATACAAAGATGATGCATTTCCATCTGTGTGGACTCAGTTTCCATTTGAACTTAACCGATGTAGCACCTCTGCGATCCCACCTAGCCGGGCTCGCCAACACTCTTGCGGCTGATTTGGTGCGTTGCTGCCAGGTTCTGCAAAAAAAAATAAAAATAGTGCAAGCTGGAGATGAACTGTGTTGGAATGAGGCGTTCAGCAGTCGCATATGGGTGCGATATCGTGCATCTGTCGCCTTCTATCTCGAGTCACATCTGGTTATCGAGGCGTTTGCTCCTCCTGTTGGCAAGCTGCTGCGCTTCGCGGTGTTTGCCGAGCGAAAGAAAAACCCGGCAAGAAGTGGTGTTTGTTCACTTTTGTTTGGAGGAGGCTGTGACAGGACCGTCTCTAGACACACAAATGGTGAGCCACGGAAAACATTAGAATACAAACCTGACTGTGCTTTAAGGAAGAGAAGCTCTGGCAGGGACACGGTGAGCTGGAATAATTTTTGTTTTCGGACACATTCCTCTTTTTATTTCTGTTTGAGCCTGAGTCCCAGTTACCCTCTGACACCATCAACAAGCTTGTGGACAGTATGCCACCACGTCTTAACGCACTGATCCGTGTCAGGGGTGGCCAGATTCAATATTAGTGACATCTGAATTATTAATATTGGACATTCTGATGCATTAAAACCCCTCAAATATGCGTTTCCTGTCAAATCAAACCCTTAATCCTCTTGTTCAATACCCCCAATTGTATGTATTGTATGTATGTTGTGATGTCAATAAAGTTTTGAGAAGTTTATTTATCAAGAATGAATCAAAACATCACAATAATTTCATGACAAGAGGTTAGAAAAGAAAGTTATTCCAACTTTATGGGCAACAGTGTTTATTAAAACTAGGGGTGGGACTTGATTAAAAAAATGTAGTTAGTTAGAGGCTTCGTAATTAATTAATCTCAATTAATCGCATGACAACATTGCCGACAACGCTTGCTCGTACTCGGACCAGGACTGCTAACAGCTCCGGTGGTTTCGTTGCATTCAGGTGTTACCGTCAGCTCCATGTGCTTCGGTAGGATGCAAATTTGTTTTTGCAAAAGTTGCACAAAACCGTGCTCATGTCAAGGCTTCCATCAGGCAGTTTGTTAAAATGAAGCTTACCCTCCATCAGTCCAAGTGATGCACTCTCATTGGATTCCTCCATGTTTGTTGTTGTAGCGCTGAGGCGTCTTGTGCATCACTGATTGGTGGACCATGAAATCGGGCACTGACGAACGTTCCGTGTTTGGATGCAAACTGCGATTAAATGCGTTGATTTATTTATTTTTGTTGTAATTAACTAATCGTAATTAACGCGTTAAAGTCCCACCCCTAATTCAAACTGCGGCCCAACTTCGCCACCTATCCTGTTGTACAATTACCTGCTTTTGATATAGAATAGCTGCACTTAATAAGTCGTTTTATTCATAGTTAAAGTTGCGAAAAATCACGTCCGCCTGCTGATTTCAAACTGCAGAAGGTGGCGGCATTATGCGGCACATAACAACTGAATCGATTGGGTTGGAGCGCATGTCCAAATGAATATCAGGAAGTTATTTAAAGTAGATTGTTAGTGTTTTTTGCAGCAGATGAGGTGCAGAAGTCGAAATGTCAAACGTCAGACACCGATGAGTTTAATTAATAGTGTTTTAAGTGGATTTATAACTGCTTAAATTAATAATAAAACAACGAAAACATCGATCTAGTTATCCTAATTCGTCTCCATACATTACCCTGAGGTAGAAGATCCTCTCTGCTCGGTGCCAGTGTACAGAAATACTTAGTACATACCTTACAAAAACGAGAAAACCTGTGCAGCTGCCAGCCCGCAGCTCGTCTTCTGCCAGGAATCGATGCCAAGGCCTGGCCCCAGACGCATGTTTTGCTTGACATTGCTAAACCGTAAAGGGGCGGAGGGGTTTCCAAAAAGATTCCACCAAAAAAAAAAAGAAGGGAAAGAAGCACTACTAATGTAAAAAAGTTTATTTAACCAGCAGGCACAACAAAGGCAGCATTTGTTGTTTAGATTGTTCAGACTGAAAGGGACTCCGCTGTCTTTATTTGCCTTCTCATCAAACCGGGAGCAACATTTATTCAAAAGATAAAAGCAGCACGGATGTCCCTGTTTAAGCTCTTCTTCTTTTTTCTTTTTTTTCGGTGAGTCACAGAAGTGAGTCAGTGTTTGCGTCAGATGCCCCAAATGTTTAGATCGGCAGCAGGAGCGAGGCGGTGACTCAGAGTCGGATTATAAACACAGATCGGTTTGTGGACGGCAGCTTGTATGGAGATTAATTCGCATGCTGTGCATTCACACAAGGAAAAAAGGTTGACGAAGAAAATGCGAGTCGAGACCGAGGGATGCCTTCGATCTTATGCAACGTTATGTATAACGCTTTAAAAGGAATATCCCAAACGGTGCAAAAAAAGAAGTTGCACCAGAACTTCCCTGCTCTCCTCCATCCATGGTGTCAGTTTGTCACTTGCATGCTTCACTTGTTGTTAGCAACCAGCATAAGCAAACATATCTGTATGCAGCGGAGGTAAACAGCTGACTCTGCAAGCGTTCAGTCCCGTGTATTTAACTGCATATTTTGGCAGGGATGCACATGTTTGGAATATGCTGAGCGTGAGAGTAAACACAGAAGAAGTGGATTTCACCGGAGTTTCATGCATGTTCTCATCGCTGTATGTTGTGAAACTGGCTTTTGTATTCGTTCCAGGAGTTGTGAATAACTAACTACAACTACAAATAACTACAGTTTGTCAAACAGGCTGCCAACCTTTCGAGCGTACGAGGACACCTGTTTTAGACATTATCGCGGCACATTCCCATACACGACCTCCTTCACCTTACAGGAGGACTCCGTTTATTGGTTTTCCATTATCGCCTCGTTTAACGGTGGAGGAGAGAAAGTTTGCAAAGAGGAACAAAAGTCGAGAATCAGACGTCGGATGGGGATCTTGAAACTTGTGTCTCAGACCATTACAATTTTTTTCATTTGAGTCTCACTTTGTTTTTTTTTGCGGTTTCAGTCGATGTTTGGTTCGATTCTCGCACCAAAAGTTCTTGGTAAGGTTTAGAAAAGAATCCTGATTTGGGTTAACTCTCATTGAAATACTTGGAAATTTTAAAAAATCAACCCTGGAGTGTTTTTGGTGGATGTGTGAGGACGTTTTTGTCGTTTTTGACTTCAATCAAAGTCAAAGCAGTCACCATATATGATTCCTCATCCACCTAGAGTAAAAACAAATAATTAAAAATGTGGATAAATTATTTTTTTAAATAAAAATCACATATAAAAATGAAGGAATATTTATTTAAAATCACCAATCAGACTTGCAGAACTTCTGACACTTGTGTCAAAATATCACTTCCTGCTCACTCGTGATTGGTCAGAGGCCATAGCGACTGTGTAGCGATGTAGCCTGGCCTTCGTTGATTGGCTGAATGAAGTCACATGATTCTACCCCCTGCCTTTTTTAAACATACATTACATATATGGTTATTTGCCTGATAAAGGGTTAAAAATACATCTTGATGCTATACTGACCGCATACAAGACTTCAATTTTCACGACCGCCAACATTATCGATGTTACTTTCTGCTCATCAGTGATAAGAATCGATAAAAACGAGCATTTTTCCAAATCAGGTGATGGGGATTAATCGTGTGATGCAAGAAAAAAGCTTCTTGTCACTGGATATTACTTTCATACATTAAATTATTTTTAATTGTGCTTTTTTCCTTCCCTCTGCGCTGAAAACTAAGTTTAATCTCTGTAGTAAAAAGCACAAACAATAGATTTAGGCTTGATATAAGTACCGGCGTCCATTTTTGAAACAGTAAGTTGAGTTTTTGGGAACCGTGGGCATACTTACCAGAAACAGCAGCACTAAAAATACCACCGGCTACTACTTCTCTTGACTCGCGTCTTTCGTTTTTTTTTACGGTAATTATAGAAAGTTGTCACAAACAATTTGAAAATGACATATTGGCGTCAGGGGATAAATACCGTAGCCCCCTTGAACCAGACATTTCACATAGAAATTAGCCGCGATCCTGATCTATCATTCGTGTCTTTTTGTTTAACCAAAAAAATCTCTGTTGTGGTCGCCGCCTCTTATCACAGCATTCCTTGTGTTAATCCCGTCGTATCGGGTTGCGTTTATTACATGTTTCGCGGAGCGCTCTTGTACGCGCCGGTTAGAATCCATACATCCTGGCTCGCTTTCAAAGGAAATCATTCATTTTCTTATTGAATTATCCTGGCATCGTCTGCTTTCTGCCTTCGTACTTAGATCCAGGAATCGTCGACATATGGGGGTTTTCCATACTCGTGTGTGTGGTGTGTGGACAGAAGTGCAGATGGAATGTTTATTTGGTTAGTCCATAAAGGATCCATGGTGGTTTTGAGTCAAAATGCCCCATCGTGACCATAATTGAGTCAGTGTGGGGCCTATTGAGGGTCATCCAAGTGCACTATGGGGATTTTTTAATCAGCTTTTGGCTCAGGAAAGAATAGATTCAGAGCGGATACATGCGAGTGCGCTCCAGACACTGTAAATCAAAAATAACACTGACAGGAGAAGAGGTTCTTTTTCTTCTTACGTATCGTTTTTATCGCCTATTGCAGCCGGTCGCTTCACAAGATGTTCAAGGTGATGACAAAGCAGACTGTGCATTCATACAGGAACCGTAGAGTACACAAGCATTCGAGGGGAGAAAAAAAAAAGGGAGACAAGAGAAGCAGGATGGGAGAGTCAGAAATAATGAGAGATAATGAGACCGAGGGAGGAGTAGTTCCAGAGAACACAAACTGGGCGGGAGGGAGAGCGCGAGAGAAAGCAGAAGAAAGTGGGGATAAAACAGTTGAGAAAGGGAAAAGGGAAGATGCACGGTGATAGATTACATCACCGCCGATCAAGTTTGGCACGAGGACTGTAGCGTCATGAGGAGGAAACCGGAGCTCTTCAAGATTTGATCACCTGGATGATTGAAAGGATAAGTTTGGATCCCGACCCTTTAAATTTGGAGTATTATCTTTTTTAAATAGAGAGTTGATTCCCAGATTTAGCCATGCCGTTGGGTAGCTCCATTCAAAAGCATTTGGCCCACCTGCGCTCGTCCTGGAGGTGGAGCACTGGGTTCCTGTTCGGCAAGGTAGGCCACTCCCACATCTGTAATTTTGGATTGTTCTCGATTCTATCAAACTATTAAAACCAACTCTTGTTCAGTATTTTATACCAGCATACAACCTACATCGTCAGTATCCCTACCGACGATGTAGGCAGGTATACACCACGGTTCTTCAGGTATACGGCACAGTGCTATTGCCTAAATTCATCCCAAAATAGCTGTTTTTTTCTCCACAAATGGTGCAATTGTCTGACTATTTACAGATGTGGTGAGAAGAAGTGCAACCCAGTATAACACTGTGACCCACTGTTCAAAACAGTGCAGGTCTATGATGCAGAGAATCCAGAAGATAAAGCCGGTATTATGATGTTAAAAAACAAGGTGCATGCAGACACCACGTTACGCGCTGATTGACTTTCATTTATGCCCCCCGTGTTGCAACAAGCCAACAGATTGCGATGTGAAACGCTCCGGCGTAACACCCCCTCGAAGCCTCACGAGAACAGGCTGTTTCATATTGCAAACACCGTCGTGCGTCGTCCGCCTAGCATCTGGTTCCTGTCAGATCATTGAGAATTATGCTTCCCATTTTGGCTCATAAGGAGGGGGGAGGTGGGATTTAGCTTCGGAAGCCGCTCGGCAGCAATATGGAGAGCCGCGGGCTGTGTGTTTAACCTTGCGCCGTGATTAGAGAGCCTTCTTGCCAACATCGCTGTTTCACCGCTTGACCGGTGTTGCGCCCCCCGAAAAAAAAACCCGATCCTCTGCCAGATCACCACTCGGCTTACATGCGCCCGCAGCTGCTTGTGTGCCGATCAAACGGTCGTAATGTGCAAATACACATCACAGCCGAGGTTTGTCTTCTTGGAACTGAGTCGTTTTGACCAAAGAAATATTTGCAGTTCTAATCGGGCCTGACGTTGAGGATTATCCCGTCACCAACTTTTTGATCGTTGATTAATTGGTTTGAGTCATTCCAGCTTTTTAAATTTGAACAATCTGTAGTTTCTTTAATTTTTTTTTATGACAAACTGAACCTTGTTGGGTTGTGGAGAGAACAAGACATACAGGGATGCCAACCAGATGACGAATGAATTAAAATCAACAGATTCCTCGATGAAAATAATAAATGAAATCGAGTCATTTTGATGCATTTCAGCACCAAATCGGTGCTACAGTCACTCTTTGGGAAGCGGAAAATGGCATTAAATGGGTTGAACTGGCCCTTTAAAGCTATTTCAACACTAAATTGGTTCATGCCGAACATAGAGGAGGCAAAATTAAGCAGAGATTTTGAGGATAATTACTTTTATCTTGCTCGCTTTTTTGCCACAAACACCTGTTAAGCTGCCTCCGTGACGTCGTAGCGGCCGAAGAACGTCGCAGAAAAATATGTCTGCGGAAATAAACTCAGCTGTCGTTTTTGTCTCGTTGGACGGCTTCATCTTTTCGACGACAGCTGGCTCGTACAGACACGTCGTCCCCCAGGCCGGCGAGCAGCGAGAGGAAAGAGCCAACTCTGGCATCTATTATGCAGCGATTCCTCGACAGCGCGGCGCGTTTAGTCACGTCTTGCGACACAACTTCAATCTTTAAATAAGAAGATGCGGGACAGAATATTAAAGTCGGTGTTGGAATCCTGATCAGATCTGAAGTCTGGATGGTCCTGTTTTTGTCTTCTTTCCTTGCTTCTCCTTTAACCTTTTGATCTCCCTAAACTTCTTTACTCTGCTTGTTTTTTTTCTCTTTCTTCTTCTCTCTATTTTAAAGTCATTACAACACCTTCATTCATTTCCTTCTGGTCTCCTCCTCCCCCCTCTTACTGTTCACCTCTCTCCATCTTATCCTTCTCTTTTTCCAAAATAACTTCAAGTTTAGCTCCTGTGATCCGACTCTCTCCCTAATAGGTTGTGTCAGATTCTAATTCAACAACACCATCATGATAAACAGATGGAGTTTGCTTATGAATCTTTTTTGTCCCTTTGCCTGTTTGTTTGTGTGTTCACCAGGGATCCACAAGATCCTGCAAGAGCGTGGAGATAAGGCGAAAGCAGTCGCGGTAAGACAGTCCTGTTGTATGCAGATGCACACATAATGAGAAAGCAATAATGGCTGATTAGTTGTTTTTCCTGCAGCGTATCAGGTTTTCTTCAGATGGCCAAAAAACTCCTACGATGGCTAAATGATTGTTTCATTTTTGTTTTATGATCAACATTTTTAAAAAAGCATTTTTCAAGGAATGTAAATGATCTCTCTGTTCGTCTGTTTTTCTTCAAGCGTAGCTGTTTCTCATGCAGGACTTTACTTTATGCCCACCAGCGCAAAAGGGAAAAAAAAAAAAACCTGTTTGGCCAGAGAAACGGGTTGCATAATATCAGCAGAGGTCATGTCAACAGCCGAGGAAGGATTGTAAATCTTTTCCTTTCCAAGACATATAAGAGTGAGCTGCAGGAGTTTACATTTGATCAAGTGGGTGTTTGCAATGAACTTAGTCCCCGAGAAAAAGTCGGCAGAGTTCTAGAAATGCTCTCGCAAGCAGCAGCAGCTGCACAAAGTTTTCAAAACGGGTCCTCGTCGAGATGATAATCACGGAAAATTGGAATGCAGTTTGGAGTGAACAAAGCTGACGATTATGAGTCTTGTGTTAATGGTTGGAATTATGTGTGGAAGGTTAAAAGGGCAGCGCGTACTTAGCACCGGTTGTGTGCTGCTAAAATGTTCTTTGCACCAAATGTGAACTTCTGACACCACTTCAGGAAACATTTGAACATTGTTTTTTTTATACATGAGAGCTACAGAGAACCATGCAGGACAAGGAGTGTTGGAATCTACCCATAATGACTTTAACCTGACATATTGATATCATGTTAATATATTTGACACACTTATACATGCAGCGCTACAGTATTGGTGCATTTAAAGTGGAATTTATTTGCCAAAAAGTACAAAACACACAGTAAACAAACTTAAAAAGGAACTTAACTGATAGATATATTGCAGTCACATTGTTATTGTGAATCCTTTTTGGCAGGGAACTAAAAATCTAATAATGTGACAGCCTTAAACTTGAGAGAAATCAACTGCTTTGATTTGAGATGCTAGAACAGAAAACCCCTCTACTTGGCTGGAACGCTGTAGGTGATACCTAAGGAAATATATCTCTTAGAAGTGTGAAGTAAACACTGTGCCACTTGCCTCTTTTGCTTTCTCTTTCATTTTTACACTTTGTTCCAGTAAGCACACCACAAATCAGGGCTTCCATCTCTCCGTGGATGCCGTCATGTTGCTGGGAAAAAAAAAACGTTAACCGAACCCCCTTCTGCTCACTTTGCCCGTGCAGGAGTCAGAGCGTGGTTCAGGCCATGGAGGAGAGCTATGAGGTGGACTTGGTCTACATCACGGAGAGGATCATCTCTGTCTCCTTCCCCGCCGCCGCCGAGGATCCCAGCTACAACGCCAACCTCAAGGAGGTGGCGACGATGCTGCGGTCGAAACACGGCGAAAACTATCTGGTGAGAAATGACTCTGAGATGATCTACAATCGTTCATTCTCAAATGGACCGCCAACCGTTGATGTTTGCTCTCCTTCTGATTCCAGATGCTCAACCTGAGCGAGCGGAGGAATGACTTGTCGAAGTTAAACCACAAGGTAGCGACACCTCAGCAGTTTAGGGCGTATTTGACAGGAATGAAATCTGAAGAACTAAATCTCCTTTCGTCATCAGGTTCTTGAGTTCGGCTGGCCAGACCACCACGCACCGGCGCTGGACAAGATCTGCAGCATGTGCAAGGCCATCGACACGTGGCTCAACGGAGACCCGCGCAACGTGGTGGTGCTACACAACAAGGTAGGCCGGGGTCCGATAGGGGTTGTGTGTTCCCTACATGTCTTACCCCAGACCATTGATCTCTATCAGAGGTGTAACTTGCAAATAGAAACTCTAGTTTTTACCAGATAGCAGCCAAATGGGAGTAAATGTGAAAATGTGGATTCATCTTTACATCCTTCGCTATTTGGCTGCAAACTCGACAAAATCAATATAATTTCTGGTTATTCAGCTCTCACGGTTACACAATCCATCCTCTCTTGTTTAAACATGCATCGCTTTGGAGTGTTTGCACATGCTGTTCAGATGAAGCTGGAAAAAAGGCACAGATTTTTCCTCCTTACTTTACTCTGAGGAAGATTTTCAAATTCTAACCGGTCACTTTTCAGCGATCAAACATGTTATTTATAGTTCCAGCTCTAAGTCATCCAGCTTGTTAACCGGTCCATCACAGTTAAAGGGGATTTGTTTGACCTCTTCATGAGTCATACGACGATTGTTGAAATGATTCCTGTTTCAAATAAACAGTTCGATTACATATCTTGTCTCTGTTTCTGTGACAGGGGAACCGCGGTCGAACGGGGGTGGTGGTGGCTGCGTACATGCACTACAGCAACATATCCGCAAGGTATCGTCATCATTTCAGATCCAGCAATGTATGTGTGGAGTTTGATCGAAAGGAAAAAGTGTGATTTCCAAATCCAAATCTCCTCCTCGCAGGGTTTTATAAGGACAGGAACAATAATGCATCAAAGTCCGGAACTCGAGCAGCCTTGGAAATTAAACGCTGATGTGATTATTTTAGCTAAACACTCCGTCCCGACCAGCTTGTTTTCGTTGCCCTGTGAGAAGAAGAAGAAGTCTAAAAATGTCGTAATTCTTTAACGCAACCAGATGTTAATAGGTGAGAAGGAGCCAGGAGAACTTCAGGTTGCTTCAGAAATGATGAAGGCCAGGGGATGTTTCTCAGTCTAGAATGTTGGGGGGAAAAATCGGCAGGTTTTTTCAAAATAAGGAGACTTGTTGTTGGTAGGTTGTAATCTTTAAAAAATGCACTCTGGCAAGACAAATAACGTGTCGTTTCGTGTCACGCAGCGCTGACCAAGCGTTGGACAGGTTCGCCATGAGGCGCTTTTACGAGGACAAGGCGCTTCCGGTGGGTCAGCCGTCACAGAAAAGGTAAGTCAGCAACAGCATTTGGGTTTTGCAGAAAACAAAATGATGTATTTTCATACAGAGCAGCGAAGTGGGATTTATTCGCAAGTGGTCACTCATATCAAGATGCATTCAAATGCCAGGTGTGAGCTACTTAGAGCTATCCAGTTGGGACTATATCACTGTTAAGTCTGTCATTGCCTCTGGTTAAGCGCCATCGCACTTTATTTGCTGTTTCTGAACTTAACTGGATCAATCGCTGCTCCAAAGATAGTGAACAATAGAGAAGTGGACGAAGTAGGACAGATTCATTCAGCCCTCCTGAATTGCTCCTGCTATGATTCTCTAGGATAAAGTGGAAGATTTACGTCTTGAAATACTTCTTTCAACGGTGCATCTTTGATTTAAGATGTGAAATCATATGAAATTTATTCCAAGGGGATTGCATCAGCTCTCGCTTTAATGTTTGGTTACATGCTGTCGTTGTGTTTTCAGTAATTAGACTTATTTTAAAACAATATAATCAAGTTTTAAGTGTGTGCTTCATGACTGCATGCACGCCTTTGTCATAGACTGCACATAAAAAATGGCCTCTAGTTCTGAAAAATGAATCTGAAAATGACTTAAAACTGCATTCTTTCTGACGGCCAGCAGGGGGCGACTCCTCTAGTTAGCAAAAAAGCCCGATTGTACGTACATCTCTGAGAAAATGGCCCAACTTCTCGCTTGATTTGTTGCCACAGTAAACATTTTTCTCATGAATTTATGGTCTCAATCACCAGTTTTAAGACTTCTTTGATTTGTCATGGTGTTCATTTTGTAAATAATGGTCCCATTTTCAGTAAAATTGTATGTTTAAGTGCTTCGAGTTCTCAGTCAAGATACAAGACTTAAAATGAGGACTCTCTCACTGACTTGTCTTCAGAGTTTGTCTTGATTTCCCCGAATACAACGAAACACAGACGCATTTTTCATTACATTCACACGAGCACACAACATTGCAATAAGAGTCTTAGGTTTTGCAGACACAGACACAAATACATCTGTCGCTTCCTCTTTTTTTTTTTTTGTCTTTGTACCCGACAGAGGAAATTCTTTCCCTTTTGCTTGTGTTTATCTCCAATTCAGTTTTAATTGGGATAATTGTGAGTAAATGTCACAGCACAGAGAGAAGCAATCTATCTTGTCCGTCTGAAGGATTCCACTGGCGTCTCTCGGGAGGCTGCAGGGCTTGCCGGTAGTTGGTTCCTGCCTTTTTGAGCACATCACAGCATATTTTCCTTGCAGTTTTTTCCCTTTCCACTTCTAGCAGTGAGTGTGAGTGAAATAACGCCCTTTCATGAGCAGAGACAACAGCGGAGTAAATTCCAAGCCAGACCGGGTCAAACCAATCAAGAGCGGTTTAAAGGTATTTAAGCAATTTATTATTTTGAAAGCAGCTCACTCTCGGGAGACTGTCACCTCGGTCCTTCAAGTCGTAAATCTGCTCCTACTATATTATTAGCTCCCTCTACATTATTAGACGGTGAACTGCTGAAAGGCCTGACCCCTGACTGCCTCCTTTCCTCACCTGAGGAGTCTCGATCCGAGCTTCTTGGAAATGATGAGGTTACCGGGAATAAGCGAAGCAACACGGGAAACACCGGGGGGACTTAACACCACTTCATTTCGGCCGCCGAATTAGGCAGCCAGCCATTCTTTAACAGGTCTATAGGCTTGCCCTCTGCCCCGCTGCTATTTCCTGCTTCGAATATAATTATCTCTGCCTCTGGAGTCTGCCGGTATCGCGGTCTGGAATGTGCGACATTAACATCAAGAGCAGGCGATGAGCTCGGGCCGCTGGTGCCATGACAGCTTGTAAAAAGGTTGGAATAAAGCTGTTGTGTGGAGCCTTTTAGCGTAATTAAATGATTCTGTTTGTTGTGAAATGCTGCAGGAAACACAATGCACACTTGCTGATAGGATTGGCTGCCTTTATTTATTGACACCGGGCCAGATTTAACTGGAAGTATGCAGATTATGTTTAAGGAACAAAATATACGGAGACCCTGTTGTATGTGCTTTTGTCGAATCTCTGAGGGGAAAAAAAGGCCCAGAGTGTTGATGTTGGTGGAGGATGTTGGTACCATTTGGATAGGAATATATCTTATAGGACAAAATAACCAAGTAGCACTTTTTAAGAATAAACTTTTTTAGTTTTGAGTCCTTGCAGCATCACTTATAAACACAAAATCAAGACAATTTGAGGATCCCTGCTGAGGAAAATGCAGTTTTTCACCTTGCTACCATGTCCATATGGTGCTTTTTTTATATGCTGGAAGACTTACAGTGAGTAAAATAAGGAGTCAACACCATGGCTGAGCATTTCTGTCCTGAAACTCCAATGACAGTCTCAAAAACACAGATTCAGACAGTCGAGTCCCGTCCTTATGAAATCTAAGAAACCCATTCTGACAGCTTGCTGTGTCGGGCTTTCTGTATCTCTCTGTTTGCATTCATTCTCAGTTATCCAGGTCATGCTTTCCTCGGTATAAAGGAACTACTGTTTTTGCTATCAAAGACATTTCACCACTCATCCAAGAGGCTTCTTCAGTTCTGACAGATGGGAAAGTCTTAGATATACACTGGTACCTCCAAATCACTTGACTAATGGCCCATTAACAATGCAAGACTTGCATGGTTGTGAATCTGCCAAATCAGGGATGACTCAAGGTGTTAATGGCGGGTAAACCTTCTAGGGAAAGACCTCAAGACTGCATTATAAGTACCTGATAGCTGATGTGGTAGGCCTGCTTCTCTTTTTAGAGATAGCTGTTTCAAGTTGACTTCAATGGCTGCCGTAGTCTTCTCTGCATTGCCGCCTTTAGTCTCCTGTTTATTTTCTGTATTGTTCTTCCAACTTGGATCCCAGTTCCAACACATATGGCTAAATGTCTGAAGATTCTCAGTCCTCCAGGTCGTGGTTATTCTCATAGATTGATCGTAGCGACTGGACTTGCTTGAGTTCTTTGAAGACGCTTCATCTCTCATCCAACAGGCTTCATCAGTTCTGACGGACTAGTTGGGAGTTCCAGATACTTCTATCCTTAAGGAGCCGTTAACACCGATGGCTAAATACTTCAACTTTACACTTTCCCATTGTGAAGCACAGAGTCGTTTTACAGTGTTGGAAGCATAGGGGAGCTGGTGTGCTCGAGCTGCAGCAGAGTTAAGCGGCTACGCTAAAGCCGGCGTGTAAAATTACATCGAAACCATTTCAAGAGACAAAGGAATTATTTTCATGAAACCAAACCTCTCAGCGTGGAATTTTTGATCTACAGAGATGAGTTTTTAAGGGTTTCATAAGTGACCAGACAGCCCAAAAAGGTTCAATTATACGCCCACCTAATCCAAAAACCGCCAATGTAGATTCTTGATAAACGACTATGTCTCGTATCATAACCACATGGACCGTAGCTACGAGCCCTCCTTCCTCTCAGCTGCTAACATGGCGTCCCAGCTCCGTCTAATTGAATTTCACGGAGACGAAACCATCTGGCCGCTGACAGCCAAGCAGGGAGGGGGGCGTCTGCACGCGGCGACCCCGTGGTCAAGGTCACATTTGGTACCATCATCATTATCATCATTAACAACCAGACCACACCAACTCAACAGACCCCCGACTGGTCTCTATACACACCAATTCACTGTGACATTTCCCCGTAGTGAGTAACGGCTGTTTTATAGTCCGGAGAGGAATTTGGTTGTGGCTGCGCCGTCGGAGCTGTGACAGGCCGTAAACGTGAACCGCTCAGAATGAGGGTTACTCAGGGAGGATTCGGTGTGGAGTCTAGCGAGAGGGTCTGGACTAAGTGCTAAGTGGAGGGAGAGTTGTTTCGGATCCTGAATCTCAGAAAGAATTCCCCTCGTTGCAGGGTAATTTGGTGATGACATTCACGTAAATGGGAATGGGATACAAGTTCATTTTAATGCCATCATCAAGTCAAAAGTTCATTTTTTTGTTTGCAGAGTGCCTCTTAAAATAGTGCTTGAGCGTGATGATCAGACACAAGGGCACAAATAATCACTCTTTACATAGATGTATATCACAAATGAGATTTAATGGAGCCAAACTGGTGATGCTTTATAGGCAACATATTGATCAATAATTAACTATTCTAAGCATTAAGTGCAACTTTATTCCAGTCATGTTTATAGATGGTTAACTAACTAATAATTAGCCATTACCAAACTATCTGGTTCATCCTGTTTTTACATGTTGTACAAATGGTTTCATAAAGGTTTACAGATCATTTGGTCATTAGAATGTAATTATTATAATCTCTCATCATCTCCTATAAATATACAATTTATAAATAACATGATTTGTAGCATTGGTAACAATTAGTTAACATTATTATTATCATTGTATTGTTTGTTACAATAATTAAAACAACCTGTAAATAAGGTTTATTTAACTATCAATATGACATGAATTAACAAAAGTTTGTCACCCAAAAGTGCTTGCTTGTACAGAACTAAAAAAGCATTCTAATGGCTATATTTGAATGTACCAGGCCCACATTGCATCTAACTGCAGCGTGTTCGTGCCATAAATATCAATTTTTCCATCCGAGATATCTTGGCACAGTCTTCTTGCACCAATAGTGCTGCCAAGGAGATAAAGGCCTGATTATCATCATCCCTGTGGGCTTTGCTTTTACATCATCGATGAGAACCTTTTTTTATTCCTTTTATTTGCAAAATAAACTGATGCTCCAGCAATTTTGAAATGTTTGATGTGAGAAGCGTTACATCAACACTGCAGGTCATCAGGAGGGCTTTTTAAGGCTCTTTTTTATTAGTTTGGAGGAACTTATATGGCTCTGTTATTATTTTTATTGAGTTAAAAATAGAGGGATGACACAAAAAACAGGTAGTCGTGCATCATTGTTTTTGTTTGCACAAGTACATTAATTCCTCATTTACTAACTTATAAAACTGTTTTGTCTCACTAGTGCCAGTGTGCTGTATAGTGCATAGTCGACAGTTTTAGTGTTTTGGACTCAGTGCTCTCTTTCCTTTGTCTGCAGATACGTGCGCTACTTCAACGGCCTTCTGTCCGGACACATAAAAATCAACAACAAGCCTCTGTTCCTGCATCACGTCATCATGCACGGCATACCCAACTTTGAATCCAAAGGAGGTGAGTCTCTGCCTCCGTCGAAACACACAGAAATAACTGCCTTTCTCAAAAAAAAATCTCAAACATGTTTCTTCTTTGAATCACCTCGCAGGCTGCCGTCCTTTCCTGAAGATCTACCAGGCGATGCAACCCGTCTACACGTCAGGAATCTAGTATGGAAACTTTTATTCCAGTTCAGTGTGGTTTATGTTTGAATCCGGGAATCATCAGTTGGATTTTAATGATTATTCTTGTGTCTTCTTCCCGCAGCAACGTGCAAGGAGACAGCAACACCAGTATCTGTATCACCATCGAACCTGGACTGCTTCTGAAGGGGGACATCCTGGTGAGACTTTCCCACCTAGTCACTTCTCTTGTCCCTATGACTTCTTTCTTTAAGCAACAAATTCCCTCCATGTTTGTCTGAGAAACATTACAAAGACTCTCATGTTTGAGGTTTGAGTTGCTTGCAGCTAGAATAAATATGGAAACTATCCAAGTGGTTTCCTCCAGAATCCGGAGATGTTACCGGATTGATACACCACATAAACGTTTCTTACCTTGAACGCTCCCTTTTCTTGTTCATCGTAGCTGAAGTGTTACCACAAGAGGTTCAGAAACCCGACCAGAGACATGGTATTCAGGGTGCAGTTCCACACTTGCGCCATCCACGACCTCGGCGTGGTTTTCGGGAAGAACGAGTTGGATGAGACCTTCAAAGGTAGATTGTCTCTGGAGTTGTGTGTTGTTTTTTTTTGTTTGTTGTTGCTTTTTGTGCTTGTACAATCATACGGAATATACCACCCATCATAGTGATGTTCCCAAACTATGGTTTTCTAACTTATTTTGCAACCTCAAGACTTAGTACCGGACTCAAGAACTGATCCATTTACAGCTGTAGCTTGGATTTCCAGTTTTAAATATGGAAAAACAGTGTGTGAGCTGCTGCAACACAACAGAGTTCCCCCACAGTTTCACAGCAAACAGGGTCCTCTGGTGGTGAAGCAGCTCAACATTCACTCAAGTAAACCTAAAGGTTGCTGAAAATGCAAAAGATCAGATCAAGATTAACCTTGACACTCAATATCCATTTGTTGCGTACATTTTTTTGTAGATTCAAATGGTTGCTTTTGCAAAAAACTTCAACAGGTTAAAAATATATATACCTGTCTGCAAGAAAATATGTGTGCATGAGCATTTAGAGGTAAAGGTTTGAGGTAAAAGCAGTTTGATAAAGTGAAAATACAAGGTTCAAACAGCTTGTATTGTTTTGTGCAATGTCTTGCATGGTTTGACAACTACAACAAAAAAAAGACATATTTGTACTTTGTGTGTCTGTACAGATGAGAGGTTCCCAGAGTACGGCAAGGTGGAGTTTGTTTTCTCATACGGACCAGAAAAAATCAAAGGTAATCCATTTTTTTCGACCTGAAAATTGTCTTTACAACTTTAAAACTCAGTTATTTATCAGTTTATATTATATTATCCACTATGATGGATATCGAAACAGTTTTTTCTTTCTCTATGTGCGTGATCGGATTTTAGGAATAACTGTCAATTTGTGGCTTTTTAAATGTCACTTTAATTGAGTTAATATGCTCCGTGTGTGGATCTTATTACCCATCATGCCTTGCGTTTGCCAGGCCTGGGCCACCTGGAGAACGGGCCGAGCGTTTCTGTGGACTACAACACCCAGGACCCTCTGATCCGCTGGGACTCGTACGACAACTTCAACCACCGCTGTGAGGACAACGCAGACGGCGAGCACGGTACGTCTCCGCTCGCTCATAGTCGCTTACAAAGACTGCGCTGTGTCGTCTGGCGTTACCGCTTCAGTAGATTGATTTTAAGATTCTCAGTGGTTGAGAGGGAACAAGGAGAGGATCGGCTTGTTGAATACACTAGTTTAACTGGAGGTTGAAAAGGAGGCCTTGGAGAATCTGACGGACGTGCAGGAGCTGAAAGGATGCTGAAGAAACAATAAATTAATACCAATGATTAAGCATGTCACCTGGTGCAATGGCACTGCTTCTATGTGTTTTTATTAGTTTTAGATTCAGTAGCTACACAGGCAGTTTTTTGAAAGGCAAGAAGTGCATGTTTTCTACACAGATTGATAGGCAGCGATCAAGTGAAGGCAGTTTTTTTCCTTGAACGCTCTGAACTCAAACAGTTTCTGTGCATTTTTCTTGCTCACTGCAGGCTCATATTTGTCTGCAATGTGAAGTCATGCACATCTATAGAAACAACACAACCATGGCCGAAGTAGAAAGAAATCAAAACTTTTTTTTTCTGCAGCAAGTTACAATGCCGTGAATCTCAAGAAGAGGAAAAAAAACAACATAAATTCTTTGATTATTTATGTCTGCAAAAATGGGAAAAGCTAAAAATTCCCTGATTGTTTGTCAAGTGACATTTGAGTTACTGATGGCTTCATGGCTCCAGTGCAGAATATTAAGTTTTTGTTTTTTAACGAATGATTTTTGGCAAATATTTAAATTCGGCATGTAAAATAAACTGATTTTGATGACATGCTACTATTTAAGGATTAGATTGGGCTTAAGTTTTCCAACAGAACAGGACGTTACATTTGCAAGGCGCTACAGAGCTGTTAAAGCTGCACCTCAAGGCTTCGTTCCTCGAGCCATTAGTGAACTAATCTCAACTAAACACCAAAGACTTCCTGCTGCCACCACTTCTGCATCATGAGGACTGTCAGTCCCTGAGGTCTGACCACTGTACCGACCAACTATGGACATCATGTGCAACATTTTGAAGCTCTTATTGTGTTTTTAAACTTTACTGTTTATTGAATGTGGCGTGAAAGAGTGTGTGTCGTGTTTGTCAAATCTCATTGTACTGTTTGGTGCAATGATTCCGATGTCAGGTTTTGCTGCACCTCAGTGTTTTTCTACTCAGAACCTACTGTTTGTTCCTCTCTAAGCCCCACACCGTCCCCCTCCTCCTCCCTCCTCCTACCCCTCCGGCCTGTCAATTAGGCCTTTAAATAGCCGCTGCAGAAATAGGGGGGCGTCAGTCACCCTGCTACTGGCTGCCCCCTCTCCAGGGGGGTTGTAACCTGAAACACCACCGGCCCCCGACTCCCACAAGTGTCCAAACACGCCTCCATCCGCTCGCAGCTACTGTTTCTGCACCAGGAGTTCAGGAATTTGAAATTTCGGCACCTCTATGTAAAACCCAGAATAAAGACGTTTAATGTCTTTTAGTAAATCTCAAGCTTTTTTTTTTAAAATATAGAAGTGTTTTACTAAACACTTGCAAAACCAGATGCATTTCAAATCAGATGAATGTAAATAATGCAAAGCTGTTTTAAAAGGTGCATTTTAGAAACATAAGGCCCATAGATATGCATGCACCAACAGCATCTTATTCATTTGCAAGCTTTTGGTAATTTGACCGTAGCGCCACATTGCAGCGTCGTTCCACTCCTCGCTCTGACTTTATATTCTGCGGTTATTAATCACATATTATCCCTCTATACGTAGCTGGTCCCCCTTTTGCAAATGAGTTTCCACCCGGTACACGAATGAGTAAATGAAAGTCTTGTACTTGGAAATTAGGATGACGAAACAACACATTATCACCAGATAAATTCCAGAAAACAAATTGCTATCATTGTAGAGCTTTGAACATATACTGCAGCCCCTCCTCCCCCCTCCGGATCCTCTCAGCGATGATGAGCTTCATGATTGCTGCCGTTAATCAAAGAAATCTGCAAGAATAGGAGGATGTATTCAGCCTCACTTGAGTCAGGACTTGGCAGTCATTGTGGTGCTGCATCCACTTTTATATATGGGATTTTTTTTTTTTTTTTTTTACAGCTTTGCAGAAACCCATTTCATTTTTATGAACATCCCCCCAGAGAACCGTTGCAGTAATTGCTGTGTTGCAAGAAGGTTAGCGGGAATCGCCAGGATTGCAAGTTTGATCCTAATTGAATGGGCGGCAGCACTCAGCAGAAAGAAAAAAAACCTCTCGGCCGGTTTATTCATTTCTCTAATTGCGGGCTTCGCTGTTACGCTTGGACGCGAGAATATGGATGTTGAGAGAAGGCTGGGGCAGGAGCGCGGTGTCTGTTTTTACAAGGTTTTGGATTGACCGGAGGATACAGTCGGTCTTTGCTTGTTTTGGAAGATGCGACAATATGAAGTAGCCATGAGGATAATGTCAACCATGCTGTCTTTAAAGATGAATCGCCAGAATTACGCAATTTATCATGAATGTGGGCTGCAAGGTGATCGGTGGTTAGCACCGTTGCCTCGCAGCAAGAAGGTCGCCGGTTCGCGTCCTGGTGGGGACACCCAGGATCTTTCTGGGTTGCGATTTGTGACGTGCAGCGTGGGTTCTCTCCAGCTTCCTCCCACACAGTCCAAAAACATGTTGAGGTTAGTTGGTGATTCTGAATCGGTGTGAATGTGCTTGGTTGTGTAGCCCTGTGATAGACTGGTGACATGTCCAGGGTGTCCCCTGCCTTCACCCTGAGTCAGCTGGGATAGACTCCAGCCCCCCGTGACCCTAGTGAGGATTAAGCGGTGTATAGATGATGGATGGATCACAAATAGTCGCTGCAAAAACAGAAAAATCATCAACTTTTGGAAGCTCCCAGCTTTCTGCGACCTATTCATCATTTTCTCCTGAAATTTGTTAGTGGAAGACCAAAGTTCTTCTTATTTATTTGTGTTTTATGCAGATATTCCATCTCTTACAGTTAAAATAAATCTAGTATTCACATTGTAGTCTGATAGCTTTTTGTATCTGGCCAAAACCATGAACTATACATACCCATTTCCCTCACTGTACATTGCGATGCCAATTGGATGACACTGACAAGCTCCATGACAGAACGGCCTATTTTTACGCAGCACAGCTCGGCGGACATGAATCACTCACCAGGTATCATTTAAAGAATCCAGACTTGTTTATTTGTCTGGGTATTAAACGAATGTTTCATCCTCGGGCGTTGATGTCTGAATGCATCTGGGGGGGGGCCCTCGGCTAACTCTTCCTGACGCCATTTTTAACGGACTCCGCCGACCTTGGAAATCCAGTTGAGAGGAGTCAACGAAAGATGGGTGTCTTTAAAGGGTCGGCGGGATTAGGAAGCTTAGAGTTTCATACCGATGCCGGTGGGGGGAACGTGAGGAGAGGCGTCCTTAGGTTGAGGTATTTGTGAGCTGTTTTGCGCATATTTGGGTTTACAGCAGTTTAATAGGCGCAAACATTGGTCTGGGCGTGCATATGAGTTGTCGTATGTTTGTGTAGGTCTTTCGCAGCTTTTTACGTGGTATGCAGAAGTGTGTGTGTGGTGCACCTTGTGTTTGTCGGCTTGCCTTTGCTCCACTAATAACCCTGTGGTCTGGAGACAGCTGTCGACCCGGAGGTCAAAGCAGTCAGAAGGCCACCAATGGGGGCCAACGAGTTCCTTAATGTTCTTAAAAATGACCGAGAACACCATTAATTTGTCGCGTTAATCCGATTGTGCAGGGCGTCTGCGCGGCTATAGGCGTCCTTATGACTTAAGACTCTACTTGGCGCAGTTTCTCACGCTGGAGTGTGAACGCGTTGAAATAATATACGACCATTTTTGATTTAAAGGTTTCGCTCCGAAGCGCAACGGCAAATTTTTTAAATACAAAGCAGCTAATTGGATAATAGTCGAAAACGCCGCACATGTGAACCACTAAAAGCGGCGTCTTGCCACAGAGGATCGAGTTGAGCGTGTGTGTGTGTGTGTGGCGTACAGTAAGGCAGCGGGCCCAGCGACAGCGCAGCCCGTCTTCCTTGTTTACTGCCCTCCTCCTCCCTTATTTGGCTGGGGCCGAGCCCTGAAACATGTCTGGAATAGCTGGATAGAGACAGACGGAGATAGAGAGACGGGGCACAGAGAGGCTGAGAGACACGAGGAGGACCAGACTTGTGCAAAGTTTAAGTGGAGATTCAGGGTTTTTTTTTTTTATTAAGAAAGCAAGACATCAAAAGAGGAAGAGAAGCACTGACTGGTGAGTTTGAATTTAACTCTTGAATTTAAATTTTAACGTGCAGCAAATTCAAAACCAGCTTAGAAATCTGCACGCTTTGTGATATTTTAAACGTTTTTCTTGGAAATTCAGCGTTTTTTTTGCTCCTCACACTTCTTCTCCTCCAGACGAAACGTCAAAAAGCGCAAAACTTCTCGTCGTCTGCAAGAGTCTGTTTGTCTGTTTATTGCGTTTCCATGTCAACTTTGTTGCATCCTGTGTGTTTGGCACCCATATGGTATAAAATGAGTCATGGAGCGAGCAATTTGTGTGTGGAACATTTTATGAGCGGGCTGCAATTTGGGTACACCAAAACTATTAGGGACCTCGGTTGGTAGCTTCATGTGAGCGCTTCGACTGGGACACATGTAGGGTTTGTTTCATGAACTGTTCTGGATGCAGGGTTTGAAAACTTTTTTATGTGGCGAGGACTTAAAATTTGGGAAAAACGTGCTTCTTTTCATGAGAAGAGCTAGATAGCAGTTAAAATATTCACTCGACAGATTTGCAGAGAGATCAGTTCGAATGAAATGTTAAATATCAGCGTTCCATCGTTCTGTGTTCACTTGGTGTCTAAAGCTGGTGTTTGGGTAAAGCTTAAACGCGGTCACGTCCAGAAGCCAGGCCTAAGAAATGGAGCGCCGTCAGGTATTTTAAAAGTCTTCAGTGTGTGTCTTGCGTGAGCTTCTCGTTAGACCTCTTGCTGACAGCACGGTGAGCTGCAGCAGCAGGTTCAAATCCCAGTCCTGGAAACCCCACTGAGCTCGTCCTCGTCTGCTAATGCCTCCTTTCTCCTGCAGTCCGTGGAGATGTCTCCATATGGCTTTTCCTACTGTCTGTCATGTTTTCTATTTTGCACATTACTGCTTTAACTAATCCAGCTTCTTTTCTAACTTTTCGAAGTGTATTTGTTGGTCTCTTCTGAAAAAATATACCACACTCTCCTTTTTTACATGTTAAAGTTGTCTTTTTTTTTTAACCCAACACATCAATATTTTACAAATTCAAAGCCAGCTCATGAAGGTTGTTACTCTACCTCTTCTGTGCTGATGTAGAGCAGCTCCAGAGGGCTAAAGGTTTCTGCCTCCAAGAGGTAAATATGGTGCTCCAAAGCCCTCAAAGAGCCGTGGATGACAGACAGACATCCAGCCTGACGTGATCCTCTCAGTCCACTTTTAGTTCTTGTTCACATGCAACGAGGCGAAGTCAAGATTTTTGGGGATGTCATCATGAAATAAGGTGAATTTAAGGTCGTTTCTTTGACGACGTACTTCACTTGATATTTAAGAAAACAGTTTTTAAAATACTGGACATTAAAACTCGACATAAAAGTCGAATGTTGAAGCTTGTTCACTTGGAATCCACTTGAAAGGCGAGTTTATACTTGTCCAAAAAAGATCTGTATTTGCGTATTTTATGCATACACACTACTGCCCTTTAGGATAATGGCCGCCTTGGCACAAATTTTGAGTTGCATGTGGACATCGGCGGAGGGATTTTGGCAGAGATGCACATCGCTTGCACCCAAGGGAACCTTTAAAGTCTTGCAGATATGAGAAGTATAACACTGGCCTTGTGCCTCCTCACATCTTCTCTCCTCCACTGACCCAGAAATTGTTCTAATCGTGGAAGAGTTCCAATTTCTTTAAAGTGCACCACAAGGAGGGAGGAAAAACGCAAAGGTGTGTTCCAAGTGAAGCAAGTAATGTGGGTGTTTGTTGGATTTGGCAGGACGTCATTCGCTGAAGACAGACGGGAGAGATTTCTCATTTGGCGGCTTTCGTCTTAAGAAAATGGAGAAGGAGTTAAGACAGGAGGAGATACGCTAGCATAATTCAGTCGATATCCTCATGGGTGTGAAGGAACCCAAAGCAAATGTGGACCTCGTGGCGCTCCGTATAGTCACTCATAGTCAAAAACTCCACAGCTTTCCTCTAACCTCCAGAATGAAGCTGCAAATTTTAAACTTTCATGATTTTAGCGACTTTCCGTCCCCCGTGACGAGCTTCCCGTAATTCCGACTTCACTTAACCAGCAATTCAAGTTTAAACAAACCCCAAATCCCCTGATAACTCCCCAAGAAAACCCCAATCTGCAGCTTGATCTAACAAATCTTCACTTGCAAAGAAAGAAGGAAAAAAATCAGGGAGTTGACATGAATCAGACGTGGTTGGCAGTCAGACACTTTTTTTTATGACACTCACTCGGATGACAGACGGATGGATGACATCACCCTGAAAGCAATCTCGGAGACAGACACTGATACAGTCACATCACGTCACCTAAAACTGTGACAGCTGGACAGTGACAGATAGACGGAGAGGCAGACATGGCGAATATAAAACCGCGACAGTTTTCCTTGTGCCAGTCACCGATACGCCACCTTTTTTTTTCACCGGTGTCATCCTTTATGAGGGCGTCTCTCTTTCTTCCTCGCGCTCTGCTGCCGAAATACAGTCGGATTTCAACACCAAACGGTGGATTAAATGGCTTAACGGGGGGATGCTTTTGAGGCATCCCGCACGCTCGCGGATCTTCAAGACGAGCCCGTCAGTTGTCCGTCAAACCCAAGTCGCCCTTCCGCCGGCATGCAGACTGGCCGTCGTCGGGGTGGTATGAAAGCTGTGAAGGTGAAAGTTGCATCCCGCTGCGAGATACTCGACGGCTTGCTGACATCCCCACGTGTGTGTGTGTGTGTGGTTGTGCGCTGATGCTTTTGCATGTGCAGGCCTGCTTCTGTGTGTAATTACAGCGGATCAAAACATGTGATGAAGGGCACAGCTGAGACGTTAAAAAGCTCGAGATGTGGTCAGACTGGGAAGGAATACGACCGAGGCAGGTTGATATTTGTAGCACCTATGAAATGCTAATCCTTGTTTTTGTTAAGGCTCTGAATGCCAAACTGTTTCTGGGCGTTTTAAGCTGCTGTTACGTTTTATTCAAGTCCTGCAACTCTATGGAAACAGCACAGCCAGATGTGGAGATATATAATAAGATTTAGAATGCCTAAATCATAATATAAAGAAGAAACAAGTTTAATTTGTTTGATTATAACTTTTACACAAATTTAAACTAAAACTGAAAAAGAAAAATGGTTATTATAGATATTTATTTACTACTTTTAAATAGTGTACACTGCCTGCAGTTTAGCCAAAAATACATTTTTGAATGGTCACAACTCGGATTGTTTTTTTGTTTTTAAGAATCCATTCGGTCTACATAATTAGTTTTTGATGATTTATTTTTTAAATAAGACATGCAGAATAAACATTTTAATGAAACATCACAATTTTATTGAACAGAGTCGGAAAATGACATGACTATTCATGCCTTTATAGTTCCTGGCTCTAATAAATATGGTCATTTTGGCGATTTCTAAAAAGAAATTCTGCCTTTCAAACTCAGCAGGGAGTTTAAGTTCAGAGGGTGAAATGATTTCATTGTTTATTTTATTTTATTTTACAGTAATACCAGAAATTGAGGCACCGTGTTTGCAAAAGAGCCTCCATCAAGCATTAATACTTTAACAAACCTAAGGTTTATTTGCACAGGGGACAATGTGGTAAGCATGATATGAAAAACTACAATATTTTTCAACCTATTGCGAGAAATAAATGGTTCAAAAATCAGACTGAAGGATGTATGGAGACGAAAATGTTTTGACAGAATCAGTGGGTGACACCCGAGTTGTTAGGATGCATTCCATATTTCCTGAGCAGTGGACGTCATTCCCCGACTGTCTCTTGGATTTCTATCAAATCAAGGCTAAAAAAAAACACTCAAAACAAACACATGCATAAAGACGGATTCAGGCATTCATTACTACGTACACGTCAATCTACATGGCACACCTGTAAATTATACAGACTTTCTCCCATTCCAATTTCTTCAGCATGTGTGCTAAAAGTTCAGTCGGCTCGTCTGCTACAGCCAGTTGGCTTTGGGATGCACAAACATCGTCATCTGTGGCTGATTCTCCTTCTGTTGCAGTTTTCATTTTAAAGGTTCATGTGGTTTATACATGCTGAACTCTGCCACCTTGATGCCCTGCACACACACTGTGCAGACACAATGGTGCCACTGAATGGTGCTTTTTTAGGTTTGTTGTTGCTGTTGTTGTTGACAGTTATATATCCCACAAATTGTCTGTAGATTATACAGATTTTTGCCATCAGTTGATCCAGATGGACATTCGATAGGGCGGTCATAAAAGTTGTTAAATCAAGCATTAAAGCATCATTAAATCTATTGCTTTCTAAAATATATATATTCTTGAATTAAGACTCAATTCATTCATTAAACTGCATCTTCTTTTTTTTGTCTGACTCCAGTTTTATGGCGACCTTGTTTTTTTGCACTGTTCCATTCTTATCCTCCTCCTTGAAGTTTACCACTCTGTCGGTTCCCTTTAATGAGCTTTGGAGAACAAATGGTCCTTTATCACTTTGTTCGTCCTGGCCCTCGTTGCTTTTTACTTCTCGTGACATCTCCGTTTTTACAGCTCTTAGTCGCCTTCCAACCCACACTGACTCTTTAACTCCAAAGAGGCCTTTCTCGCCCAGGTGACCTTCTCTAAATAACTCTTGCTGTAGATGTATACATGCATATATGCGTTTATAAACACGCATGCAGACATGAAATCATACACCGTATCCTATAAAACTATCGCTGCGCATCTTTTTCCTAAGCGAGTGAAAGACCCGCCATATGGGTCCATTTAACATTGCGTGTAAGTGTTAGGTGTGTTTCTATATTTATGTGTGTCTGTGTTTTGTAAAAATGGGTTTGGCCTTTTTTATAAGGTCACCTTGTCCTATTAGAGTGTCAGGCCCATCTTTAAGTTTCCACCTTTAAACGCGCCTGGAAACTTCCAAGGTGGTCGATGGGAGAAGTCAAGGAAAAAGCCGCCCAAAAGCCTTTTAAAAAAAATCGTTAGAGGACGGCACTGATGTGCTTTTGGGAATTACAGTTTTCTAACTAGTTTCTGCATGATTGCCATGCTTTACAATAATTAATATCAATTACTCACTCATGTTTAATGAGTGAAAGATGTAGGACCTGAAAAACTGCTGGAGATAGAAAATAATATCATCTGCATAAAAATTAAGTTTGGTTTAACGCGCGAAACACTGAACAATTTCAAGACTTTTTTCCCTTTTTTGTTTACTGTCAGATCATTTTTCATGTCACGGCAAAGTTCTAATGCCATAAATTATGAAGGAAAAAGTTGAATTTCTTTGATTGCTTTTGATTTATTGCTTAACAAAAAAAGAAAACGTAAAACTGCAGAATTAACATTTAAGTGCCAAAAGGCACAAATATTGAATTTCTTTTTTAAAAATGGGGGATCCAC
>NW_007581394.1:0-62109 GCF_000690725.1 Stegastes partitus | reverse complement strand
CGGTAGAAACAGTCACAGCAAATCTTTACAATAATTCAGCAGTGGATAAATGACAAGTCTTAACCCTTTATTGGGCACTCCTTGAAATTCCTGGAAAATGAACATGTCAACCCTCGGGTGGTATTGAAGGATATTTGAAGATATTTTGACTTTTGTGGCTTTAAAAAAAAAAATGTTGTAAATGAAGATCAATAAAGTTATCATATATGGTAACTCGCTCACCTACGGTTTAAAAAAAAAAAAAAAGGAATTTATAATAAATAAAAGATAAAATAACAGACTGCAAAACATTTTTATTTAGAAACATTTTAGTTTGAGGTAATGATACTTACACAGCCAGTAACAAAGCGTTTATAAAGTGCCTGGAACATTTATTTAGTGGTGTTTTTCATCAGGCAGTGATATTGGCACTAATATAAAAACTAAATCAAAGTGGTTCTTCAACCTTAACGAGAGGCACAGGGCGGACATGTTGAACGTCCAAGGAAGTTACCAAATATGGTCACTTGCCCCATAAAGGGTTAAACATTGAAAGTCTGGTTCATAAAGTCCTAAAACAAAATCAAATGCATACATACATAAATGTCTAAAGTGAGTCAATAAATCAGATTTTTACTGAAACATTTACTTACTATATTATTTCCCAAACCTTCAGCAGCATCCTGTGGTCTTCATCAGTGAGTGGAGGTGTGTGACGGGTTAAACAAGAGTTAAAATCTCCCACAACTTGTGTATCATCATGTCTGTGTAGAACCATACCGGCCTGAATAACAGCGGACCAGTCTCCATGACAACAGATGAAGGCCATGGTTTATGGCTGAAAGCTACGCAGAACTCTAACGAGTGGACTTGTAGCTACTTTTCTGAGGTCGAGCAGTGCACAGCGTCAATCCCCTGAAGAAATCTAATGAGCAGCTGAAGAAGCGCTTTAAGCTCATCGTGTCTCATCTTAAATCACACGTTAGCATCGCATTAAATTTAGTGGACAGAAAAAACACGATGAATCCGTTCACCGCTGGGAGATCCTGAACCTTTCACCCACGGCTCACGTCGGGACCACACAGGACAAAGCTAATGTTTTCTCCACTTCACGTCAGTCCGGCTGCTGTTTAAAAGCTCCCAGCAGAGGAAGACGAGGTCACAGCTGATCACTGCTCACTGAAAAACTGTCAGAAAACGTTCCCCACACCAAACCTGCTTTCTCTACAGTAGTCCTTGGACTGAAGTTTGTTTCTGGGAACAAAGACAAGTGTTTGTGAGGCGTGAACAGATTAAAAATAATAAAAACGGTTATAATGGAATCATTTTGGATTGATTCAGAGGAAGAGAATTAATACACAATGTTAACCGCAGCATTACACAGCAGCCTATTAACATAACGAAACAAGTCCAAGTTCTTATTCTGTTCTTCTATTGCATCTAGTTTCATGCATGGCAAATATATTCCTCAGTGTTTTAACATCCCAGTCTGTCTTTTTCTGTCAGCCCTTAACAGTTTTTACTTTACGTTCGTTTTCTTCTGTAACATGTGATTTCAACCAGCTTGTCAAGTTGTTACGTAACGTCTTTCAGTTTAACCTTTAAAATAATGTCTCCCCTCAAAACCACTGTTAATGTGGACATGAGTTTGGATCCATTCAACTAAAAATATGCTTTTTCTATGATTTTTAGAGACCTAACGAGGTGGAAATCTCCAACATCCTGCAGCAAAAAAACAAAACAAAATTAAAGAAACCGCTTAGAAATCTAACGTTGAATTGGAGACACCTGATACCGTGTACACTCATCTTTTTTAGAGTTGGACTTGTTTAATTTTTGCTTTACAACTTCCCGCACAGCATTGTCATCAGGTGCAGAAGGAGAGTGAAATTTCCAGATATTTTGTCGTCCCATCCAATCAATATGTTTAGTCTGAGGCACCAACACATGAGCCTTTATTGAAAATAATGAGCTTGTTGTTTGGTTTTCATCAATGGGCTGCGTTTACCTCCCAAGCAGGATTATTAAACCAAAAAACAAACAAAAAGAAAAATACCAGCGCCACCTTTAGAAACTGTGATTATATTGAAGGACAAGCCCAGACAGGAAACTCCCACCTGCATTGTCTAAACATCTGTGCAACTAGAAATTAAAGCAAATCTTTAACACCGATCAAAACTCAAACATGTTAAGTAATTTATAAAAACCTGGTCTTTGCATCAGTCCTCTGATAGGTGGTCTGCTGGCTACTGTCGGCAGAGTTTCCCTCCGTGTGACCTCTGCTGGGGCTCGTGACCCTGCTGTGACCTCCCAGGGGTCACCAGGGGAAGGAAACACATGTCACAGGCTTCCTTTATGAGATTCTTCACGTACAGAGTCCCTCAGCTCCCGTTTAGCATCGGCTGTTTGTTTTCAGAAGCTTTTGCTTCCGAGCTGTTAAGACATCAGCTGAGGAAATGTGTTTAGAGAAGAGGACAGCAGCTACAAGTGTGGCTGAAAGTCATAAAAAATGATCTGGATTACTGAAAATATCTGATAATTCCCTTAATTTTTCTGAATATACACTGAAAGACAAATAATCAAAACTCCAAAACACAGATTTGTTTCAGGGGGGATTGTTATTTCCTTCTACTTTCTTTTCTATATTTTGGATGCTGCTGGGAATGTAAATTTCCTCCAATGGGGGATCAATAAAAATAATTCTATTCTAAATTTTCCACCTCTTTTGAAGATCATAAAATCTACATTTATTCATTTCTGAGGACTGTTTGAGACTGTGTGTGTGTATAATTATTCTCCTTTCATCTTCTCAAGATCTTCCCTGTGCATCATACCACCACTATAAATGTTACATGTAAACTTTTGCAGTGTTTTTCTGCGTTGGAGAATCTTATAACTTGCACCTGTTGTGCTAAAAATCCTCTTTAGAAGACTCTCTGAGCAGAAGCTACAGCTGCAGCAAAGTCACACAGAATCAAACATGAATTTTAGCAAAAATCAGTTTAAGGATAAACTATAACTAGAGTTGTGGGTTTTTTTTAGAGTTTTGAAATTATCTTGAGTCTGAGCTTTCACAGAAACACTCGACTCCACTGCAGGATCTCGAGGCAAGCACAACATTTACATGAACAGTCCTGTAAGCAGCTCTGTCAGCTTTCTGTTTCCATTGGTGGAGGATCCAACAGCTCAGGATCAACCGTGATGCCAGCTCTGAGTGCACCAACACAACAACACATATCAGTCATGGATGTAGCTCCGGGTTTATGGGCACACCTTTGTGAGGAGAGGACTGCTCCTCGATGAGGGCCTTGAGAGTGCAGAAAAATGGTGTCTGATCAAGTTGACCCAATCTGCATCCCTCTTTTGAGAGTTTAACCAATGTGTGTCAGGACCCACACAGCAGGGCTTCAGAAGTATCTATACAAGAGTAGGTACTTATATGTCCTCCAACAACGACCCTGAATCAGCTTCTATGGGAGAAATTCTTTGGGTCAGAACGTGCACAAACATTAGCTATAGCCAATTAGCCTGTACAGACAATAACTAGAGTTAGTTACAGCCTCACCTCTACCAACTTTCAAAATGTGATAGTAAACCTGCTATTCATTTGCTCATGAATGCAGTTTAGATTAACATTGCAAGTGAGGGATCAAATATTTCCTGTGGTTTCCAGGATTTCACCGCTGCAGATGGGATTTTAGATTTTCACTAATAAACTGTATTGGCAATTAATGTTTAGCAGCCAAACTGGGGGAAAATGTAAATACTTTCTAATAAATGTCCTTATAATTAATACAATGAACAAACGAATCAAAACACAGCAGAAGAAAAAAATATATAAACGATTAAGTGAATAATAATCATGAGGTGTTTTCTTGTAATTATGACACAATAGGTTTGCATTAGAAGGGTCTCCAGATGTTTTTTTTTTTTTTTTTTAAATGAATGAAGCCTGTGGACATGAATTAAGGAACAAAAAATCCGATTCTATATGAATTCAGCAGCTGCAACCCAGTTCTTGTAAAGTTTCAGCTTGCCACAGCTCTGATGTGCTCCAACAGCTAAGGCTCATGGGTATTGTAGTGTTTAGAGCCACCTGCAGCACCAGAAGCTGAAACGGTTACAACTGATGGTTTTCTCATGTACGGCATCGTTAAATCATTTAGGAGGCTCCTTGGGGAAATTAGAACACGACTAAATGAAAAATATCCAGTCTTGATGTATCACATGTAAAATAACTGTAGTTCAAAGTAAACAAACAAACCCGTAAGATCAGCGTGCAGTAAATCTCCCACTCAGGTGACTACATTTAAATACATGTCCTGCTCTCCTTGGCTATGAAAATATTGTCACCCTGATCTAAAGTCTGGAAAAACAATAAAAATTCCTGACCTGCAGCAAAGCGCTACAGTGGCACTCGTTAGCGGGAATAAAAGTAAAGCACCGAATGTCACTCGGACTAGTAACAGCTCTTTGTTCTCCGCTTACATTACCATCACGTCTGCTGATAGAAAACTACCTTTACCCAACTATTAACAGGTGGAAAGGTGAATTTATGGCTTCTTTGACGTAGCACCAGTAAACAAAATAACATGCGTCACAGTGTTTCCGTCAATATTCCACCCCTTTAAAGCACGACTGACTTGTTGGCTGCTACATATAGACCTGTAATAATGAACGGATTCAGTGCAAACAATGAATGAAAGAATATTCCTGCAAAAGCAAACAGCAAACAAGTTTGTTTTTAACGTTGCAAAGGTCAAACACTACGACTCAATTCACACATTGTTTAAACCCTGAATATGAAACTGTACATTGGAAAACCGATGATGCACTTTAAAGTCAGCTTTTGGAATGATTTGCTTTGAACAAAAAAATCCTCAATCTTTCTTTATTTTCTCGTCTTCATAGATACAGTCTGAACTTGAGTCCTGGAGGCTCTGCAGGGTGGAGACCAGCAGTAAAACCTCCGGTCTGATGTTAAAAGGGTCGGCTGATCAACAGCAGATGACGACGGTGACGCTCTGATCTGACGTCTCACGTCACTGGTTTTAAAAAGGCGAGTGAACCCCAGAACCACGGCGCCATTTATCCCATTAATCAGCAGGACAGTAAGGAAACACTGGAGCTGTGGATGGATGTCGTGGCTGTCCAATGTAAGAGCTGCAGCCTGGAATTAAATGTGCAGCTGCTGTTCCAAAGCAAAACAGAAAAACGAACAGTTTCTGATGAATAGAGGGTTGGGAAATAAGTTGGGTTGCATTTAGCCGATGTTGGACAATTATTAACAGTCCTGATATTTTTCGTTACTATTGCAAAATCGTACAAATCTCTCATTGAACAAATATAAATTGTATGAATCCTAAACTAAATCAGTTATAATAACCTTTTTTACTAAAATATTCAGTCAAATGCCCCTTCCACAGTCTTTAAGTTGTCAGATATCTCAGAAATAAACCAAGAGGAGAGGATAATGTACTCATCCTAACCATATAAACTAAATTAAAACTATACTAGTGAGACACTGTGGCGTGGAGCTTTTCATCGACATGATCTGTATTAACAAGAAATGTTCACCTTAATCCTTTCAAACCCAAAACAACACCTAACTAGAAAAGAAAAGAAACAATAAAATGAAATGTTTGCTACTAGTTCTTTATTAAAAGGCACATAGTGAAGCTGTAGAACTTGTAGGTATTTCTCAGTCTGATCATACACCACGACTCTGTTCAGTTTCAACATAATGCTCTAATATAACTGCAGTGGATGCTCTCCCACTTCCTGCTCTGTGTTGCTTGGTGCAGTGTTCAGTTGCTCAAGTGCAAATATTTCCAGCAGCACATTTTAGAGACATGCCGTTTTTGCAACACACCTGGTAGCTGCATCAGAATGCTTCTAACTCATATTCAAAGAAATGTTCATTTTTTGTCCAATTTCAATATGAGGTCAGTTTGTTATTGTGCAGTTCTGGAAATTTAAATACATAATTTGTTTTTCATGCATCCGTCGGCTCGAGCATCGCTCAGACGTCTGGCTGCACTCGCAAATGTCAGCACAGCTCGGGTCCAAGTTCAACAGTGATCCTGCTCCGCTCGGTGCAGCGTGAACATCTCTGCAGAGCTGTAGCACGTCAGATATGTTGCAGTCACAATCTTCGGCGGATGTCTGAATGGAGTAGAGCTCGGAGTGTCTTTGTTTCTGCACAAAATTAAAGCAGCATGTGCTCTCTTACAGTCCACCAGCATGTTTCCTCTGCTGCTAAAAGCTATCAACGTTTACTCACTCCTGCACTACAACAGAGAAACTTTTTCCTCTGCTTTTTCCACAAAACTCACTTTGACTTGGGAAAAAAACGTGCAGCACGCTCACAAACATCAACACTGCATTGAACAGGCAGACTAACTAATGAACTCCGCACCATGAGAAAACAAAACAGAACAGTGAAGGAGGATCAGTTTCATTGCCAAGTTTTCACATTTGAGCAATTTGACCTGGTGTTTTGGTGAATAACAGAAAATGCTAGAACATTTCTAAAGTAGGATAAAAAGATTTAAAAATAAATCAAATCAACTGTTGCCAGTCAAGCAACTCAAAAATGTACATATATGTAAATACAACTTAATCTCTAAGAGAAATCCAACTGAATTACATTCAAACTTACATAGTTAGATCTCTGTCAAGCAACATTTAGCAGTAAGATCATTTTGCAAATATCAGTTGAGCGCTCATTCACACACACAGATAGAGTAGGCCCACGCAAAAGCAGTAAAGTTAAAGTTTGTTGTTTGTGCACACCAGACACACTAATATGCTGGAACTTTAAATATGCTTGTGACAATAAAGTAATAAATAAATTAATACATTTGGAGGCAAAAATAAATATATTGAGTTTTTTTTTATGATTTAATCAGAGCAGTCTCGGGTTAGCATTATACAGTAACTTTGGGTAACATTTGCTGTTTATATGAACTTCTAGTGCCGAATCACGAAACCTGAAGAAAATGTGCTGCGTCACTTCTTTGCACCTCTTCCTCTCTGGTCTGTCATGACTCAGCATCACTAAACATCAGACCTCTTACAGATTATTACAAAGCTGGATTATAGCTGTGAAAACAGGGATTCATCAGGACGCTGCAGCTCGAAAATATGTGTGAAAAAAGCCCATAAAAACAACCTTCACATTAAAACTCACCATCAGGTCAGACTTGTCTGCAGATATTTGTCTTCATCTATCAAACACGCTGCAGTCATAAAGGGACGTGTGATGGAGAAATGTGGACGGACCACCCACCCTGCCGGGCCTGAAACAGGGTCCACTGAGGGCAGTTACGCTCTTTCCACAGGTCGCTCGTGTCCGACTTGTTAAATTTGTGAACCAGGAAGAACACAGTCGTGCACGAACGTGTGTGTGTTCAAACTGCAGCAGCTGGACGAAGACATCTGCTGTACAGAAGGAAAACAGGGTTCAAATTCAAAGCTTGACTCAGACGAGCATCTTTTTCTGAGTCCTTATAACCAACCAAGTTTCAGCACGTTTCCAGAAAGCTGTGACTGTAGGACCGACAGCAGAAGGTCATAAATCTCCTCTGAGATGAGTTACTGCAGCTCGGGGACACTCGGGTGTTTTGGACGGGGGGCTGGCATGTGAAAATAGCCAACATAATCACGCCATCGCTCATGGAAAATATCCAACCACGCAAAGAAATCGTTCCACAGAGGATTTTCTGACATTTGCAGCCACGTGACGTGAGCTTGAACTCATGAGAGAAGTTTTCTTACTGAAGGAGGGACGCTGATCTGTGCAGATAGAAGCAACCGAGCTCTGATTTTATTCCTGACCTGTAGGACTCAGAGCCGAGGCTTCCATAATGTGAACATTACAAGGCTGCATACATTTACATTTCTAAACTTTGTTTTGCTGAGGTACTAATTGGTAGCTTTTCTACAATGCACAATCTTGAGAATCTTAATGCAATGTCAGAATAAAGGAAGATACAACACATAGAGTGCACACACATGTAGAAGCATTCCTTTACAAAAATAATAAAACTATAAACTGTGTCCTAATGTTCTTGCATCATTTCCCCTCAGAAACTCGGTTGTAGAGTTAATTTAATGATTGGTTTACTTGTGTGCACCAACTGAGGTGTAGCTAAAACGCTTACAAGTCAAAACCTCTGAGTCAATTTGTAAGTTCTCCTCCTGTCCGGGCCATGATTGACTTTGTTCATCAAAATGCAAAAACGAAAAGGATGTAAATTAAAACAGGAGGCCAGAATCAGCATTTTAAATGTTCTAATATGAGATCAGAATCGGCAGCTTTGTCAGGTTTATAAAGATTGTAGTTTGGAATATTTAATGCATCATTCAGGCCAGATGACCTTCATCATCATGGTTACAATAACAGTTATAAGAAAAAAGTACGATGGAGGTTTTGGTGGGGTCATGGTGGAATCAATCAGTAACTATCAGTTTGAAAGGTAAACAAACCGCAAGCTCCTGTGTTGAAGTTCAGTGTTTTGTTGACCCATTTATCCACCCCGACCTCCTTCATACATGTTGGCTCTGTGATCGCCTGATTTTGTTCTTCGCTTCAGGCAGAATTACTGAACATAGTACAACAAAAAGAAAAGAAAAGAAAAGAAAAGAAAAGAAAAGAAAAGAAAAGAAAAGAAAAGAAATCAAGTTTCCATTATTTGTCAAATGTAACATCAAACAGTTTGAATGTGGAAAAATTGCTGCTGTTCTCAGCTTAATGTCTGTAAATCAAATATTTTTGGCTTTTGGGCCGTTGGTTGAACAAAACAGGACATCTCTATAAATTGTTTTATTTGACTTTTGTTGCACATTTTATATATCAAACAACATAAGGATTAATCTAAAATTAGAAAATAAGAAAGAGAAGAAAGGTTTGTTGGTTTCCTCTCAACTACATAAGTCTTTTTTTGTTGTTTTTCAGTTTCTCAGACAGTGTAGCTGCAAGGCGACGGTGCTAGACGGCTGTGGCTCAGGTGGTGGAGTAGGTTGTCCTCCAGTCACAAGGTTGGTGGTTTGATCTCCGGTCCCTCCACTGTCACAGTGTCCTTGGGCAAGACACTGAACCCAAAGTTGCTCCTAATGGCAGGCAGCTCTGTCACCATCGGTGTATGAATGTGTGAATAAGAAACACATTGTAAAGCGCTATACAAGTGCAGACTATTTATGTAGACCATAACCACTGGTCCACCGTGCAGTTTGCAGCTGATTGAAGTTTTGCTGTTGTGTCCTCACTCTCTGCTTTTTCTGCTACCTTGTGTCAGACTTGATGCAGTAAACCCACCCTGTGTGCATTTGGCTCTGTAGGTGTTAATCGTGTGTGCACAGCCTAACGTCCAATCACAGCTCGTCATGATTTACGACCTGCATGATGTCATCATGAAGGAGGTACCCGGTGAAAACACATCTAACAGGCTCATCTTTTTCTCAGGAAGATTCATCTAAGATGCTGCATCAGTCGTCTTTCACTGCGACCGCTGTCGGTATCATGAAGTCTGAACTCCAGCTGAGCACATGGAGAGGCTGCAAAAACAAGATGGCTGCCAAGCTCGCTGCATCAGTGGACGCGGTCCTCTGGGAGAACTGGTCCAGACCCAGAGGTGGAGCAGGACAGTCGATGACAGACATTAAGGAGACTTTCCTGTTCTCTGTTTTGTCTGCGGTCCTCTCTATGTGCATTGACGGCGGAGCGGCCGGCCTGAGTTTGACGTCAGAGGGCGGAGGTGCGGTTACAGGCCTCCAGAACCGGTGTAGCCGAGATCAAAGAGCGTCAGTGGTTGGCTGAGCTGCTACACTGTACACAACAGACAGAAGTAATAACACACATGGGTGGAACTGACTTCATGACATCATGGTGGAATAATGGACATGTGGGTCGATCTTTTTTTCTTCTGCTTCTCTGCTGCAAAAACAATAGAGGGGCTTACAAAGAGGAGAGCAGAGAGAGGTTTGTATGTCTGAGGCAGAAACACTGTGGTCTACATGATCAGTCCTGTTTTAATGGATAATTCAAGTGTATTACTGGTAAACTAAACATCCTGTTAATTTGTGAAATCAACCAATAGTTTAAGCAAAAACTACTTGATTTAACTGTAAAAGTGAAGATCTCTTAAAAGTGTAGCTACAACAAAACTTCCAGTGAAGCTAATTGTAGTAATAAATTGTCTAATTCAAGTTTAAGATGCTTAAATTGAAATTTAGGCCGGTAAGGTTAGTGCACATTTGGTGCTGTTTCACTTTCGTCACTAAAAAAAACGTTTAAATCATCCTGAAATGAGACATCATGACTTTCTTGAGTTGCTTTTTTTTTGTACAGATTAAAGTGTTTTTTTTCTAAACTGTTATTTGCTGAGATTTGTGAATACAGCAATAAACAAGAAGCTAAATGAGATGAAATAAAAAAGGACAAGGAAAGAAAAAAGCACAGCATATATTATAAATAAGCCCCCAGCTCGTCAAACTTTTTTTTTCAAAGAGAGAATGAAGGAGGATAGTAATATTATCACCTATTGTAAATGTCCATCCCAGTTTGCTGACCAGCCTTTGGTTTAGCGCTGAGCTGCTGTATTTACAGGAGCTGAGTGCAAACATTTTTAGGTAATATAAGAGCTTGCTTTGCAAACAAGGAGCCGACTTTTCAGTTTGGCCTTCATATAAAGTGGTTTTAAACAGGAGTGGAACACAAACCATCGTCTGTCTTTCAGCTTCACCATCTACAACTCTGCTAACAGCCTTTTTAAGCCAAGTTTAAAGTCCAGTTTAGATGCAACATAATATCTGGCTTGTGTGGACCCTTCATGAAGTGAAGTCTGATTTTGACATATCTTTATTGTGTGTTTGTGTGTTTTAAGTTATGTAGTGGAAGGAAAAGGGGAAAACAGTATACTTATATTCAAAGATTAACTGGATTTTAGTTGTATGTAAAGTGCCTGATATGAAAAATATTAAAAGGTACGCGAACACACACAGCAGCAGTGAGCCTGAGCTGCTAAACGGAATGATGGATACCTGGTTTACAGTCACACAGTGTAAGAATTACCTGCAGAGTGCTGCCATCTAGTGCCACAACTCACACACACATAGAAGAAGTGGTTCGATACACCACCACCGCTGTGATACTGAGTACCAGTCCATTGTTTTGACCCACAGTTTTTAAAATTATAGCTATTATTATGTTATTTTACCTTTAAAATTCCACAAATTTATTGGCAGTTCTGCAACATGATGTGCATTTGACAGTGAAAAGGATGTGATTATGATTGTACATTAACAAGAATGACTTGGAAGTTTCAACCAGCTGGTAGACGTTAAAGCAGCTCACATCTTCACCATAACCCAACAGCATTAACAATTAGAATAATCTAAAGAGTCATAATATGTTTTTTGGCTTTAGTTTGAATCAGTCTGAGTTTTTCTCCTCAGATAAATGAACCTGTCGAGCACTAACTGCATCTCAAGTAACTCAATCTTCTTTTGTGAAGGTGATATTTTCATTCTAAACTTGAAACATGTCAGACCAGTGTGTGACATTTCATTTTATTAAAACAACCTTTAATATTATTATTATTATTATTATTAGTAGTAGTAGTAGTTTTGAGATTTAACAGTTCCTGTAGAGGCTACACTTGATGTTAGTTGTAAGAAGACCTATTAGGTCATTTGTGCATACTGCTGTGATTTTTATTCTTTTTTTTTTCAAATATCACACGTTAACAGAATATATTGTGTTGTTTCTAGAGTTTGTCTTACTCTAGTAGGAAGCATCTTATAATAAAACCTGTTTCTTTTTCCAAGATTTTCACTTCTTTAAGGTTAAATCTTAAAATGACTTCACCAACAAATGAGCTAGAAATGAACTTGTGTCATTTTTTGTTGAAATAATACATATTGTTGTTGCAAAATTAACTAATTCCACTTGCTACAGAACATTTTGTATTTCTAGCTACAAATACTGAGCACGTTTATCAGGAATTTGTTTTTGTAAAGCAACAGATTCTTACAAGTTGGTCTGTGTGGAGCAGTTAGACAGCCTCATTCTGATGTTATTCTACAGCTATGAAAGCTAATATCAGGAAGTATTTAACAGATTTGAACTGGATGTAATAACTGCCGGTTAAAAGTGATGATAAAGTGCATGTGTGTTGTCATTATCTGTTCACTTACAAGCTGCAGGAATCGTTGTGTATGTCGCTCAGACAGATTTAAAACGAAGCTTTGTGGTTTGTTTTGTCTTGTGATCACTGTCCAACAACTGCAACAATGTGGGTCAGAATTAAATATCTTTGACAACTGCTGGCTGGATTTCCATGAGAATGACTGTGGATGTTGTCTTAAGGGTCAAACCCACAGCGTTGGCTTTGTTAGTGCTTCGATTGCGGAACTACTTTGGGACGCGTAAAAAGTTATTTAAGGTGGTTTTGATAATTGTGAGAAAAAGCAAAAGTGACTGAAGGAGAAATTCTGTGCTGCTATATAACTATTTTTTATTGCTTGAACATTTTTATGTAATTTTGGTTTAGATTACCGTCCAAAAATTACAGTATAAATATGTTTTACATATACTGGGTACCAGGGAAACGACTTAATGCAGGTACAAGGGAAGAAGAACAGGAAACAATAAATGACATCAACATGACTGTATACATTTAGAGCACGTTCACACTCGTGTCATGAAAAAGTGTCATATGGCTCGTTTTAAACTGTAAAATAAAACTTCAGTATGAGTATGTGATGAACTGACTTTAACTGTGCACACATGTCAGAGCACACATATGTCTGTGTGCTCGTTTTTTCTTTACCGTATGTTAAAAACTACTCTCCAATAAACCACAATAACTTAGAAATTATATGACAATATGTGCTCTATAAACCAGGACATGAAAGCTGCTCTGGTGTGACCATCGGATGGATCCAACACTTAACATGTGTAATTAATATCTGATATGATACTAAATTAGAAATATTTATGATTTATTGTCTAGATAAATATTTTTTGTAATTGATATTTGAAATCATTCCCATTGAAACTATTTTGTCAGTCATATGTTGTGGACAGTGAAATACACAGTTTGAGCTGCTGTCTTGATAAATACTTTTTATCATTGATATCTAAAATAATGCCCATTGATTATTCCATCAGTAATAGTTTGTACAGAGGGCAAAGCAGCTCAAGCTATTTCCAGATCTTTGGTATTTATTATTATGCTGCTTATTCACTTTGTTCATATTTTTCTACAATGGATCCAAGAGTCTAAACCTGAATAATTAAAGAATGTTTGGAACTTGTTTGGAGAAATTTGTTGTTCATTTTTGTTAATAAAATCTAATCCGAAATGTTGTGTGTGAAGAATTAGGTCTCCTTGTGTGCTTGTTACAAGAGGGGAGTTTTTTGAAATTCTGACTTTTTAAAAATAGTTTTTCTTCACAGCCAGCACTCCTATCCACCTAATATTCCACATATTGAACATTTTTGGGATCGTCTATATAAGTGTCAAGTTTGAAGTGTATGGCCTTATTGCTGTCTAAGATAATTGGAGTGAAAAATGCTTTTAGAGGCTAAACTGTCCAGTTTTTCATCAATTTTCTAACTTTGGGAGACAATTACTCAATAGCTGCAGGAAGCCCAATTGTGGAACTTTTTGTGGAAGAAGTGCAACTATTTTACTTGATAAAAACCACAATTAAAAGTAGAAATTATAATTAACACAATATATATAATGAAAAAGTTTTCCTTTTTTTTTTTTTTTTAACAATGTAGTTTTCAATTTCCTTACTCTGTTAACCTGTTTAAATGATTTTTCTCTTACTACTAAACAAAATTACTACAGTCATTAGAGGCAGTAATTAAAAAAAAAAAAAAAACCTGCAGTCCTGCCCTAAATCCTACATTTTATGAACGTTATAGTGTTCTGTTTTTCCTGAGAGACTAATCTGTGATGCTCCATAATAAACACTTCTCTGCATTAGACAGTGTTGCTAACAAACTGAGTGTAGGTAAGTATATTAATACCCCATATGTACTACATTACTTTGTATTTACAGGCTCTGATCTTAAAAAAATAATAATAATTAAACTACAATCAGGATAAGGAATCTTTCCTCACAATGCCCAAAAGCTTTTACACTCAAATTTTGCATCCTGTGAGGGCCGAGCGCTGATCTTTCTTCACTTTTAGCTGAAACAATCCAACTGGGAGTCGAGTGGAGGCAGAAAAAACAGCTGAAAAGCAAGAAGTTCCTTCTGCATTGCGTCCCCCGGACGGATCGCCCACAGCTGAAAACGTCGACTGCGTTTATGTTCAGAGGGACAGTTTCACATCCATCATCTCCCGGAGACACTTTGAGCCTGTCGGAGGGCTGACAGGCCAAAAATACATGGTCGCTTTGGAAACTTTCAGTTTTAGAGTTTGGGCATGTTTTGCACACAGTAGCAGACAATAAAAAAAGATTTAATGTCCTCAGTAAGGTGGATATCAGTATGATTTTCAGTCTGAGGTGGAGAATGGTACCTCCTCATTTCTTGTAAGACCTCATTAAAGTTACCTGCCACACACACCCTGATGTGAAATTCCTGAAGATTTAAAAGTGGCTGTGGTGATTTGAAGTCCTGTTTACTGTCGGGGTTTTGCTTGAGAAGAGACACTTAAAGGTTGGGAAACAGGAATACAAATATCCAACATAATTCCTTCATCTAGAGGAAGCTTTACATGGAGCGTCTTCTTAAATCCTGGAGCTGACTCCTTCCTTCTTACAGCTACATGAAAGAAGCGCTTCTGTTGTTCTTGACAGGAAAATTAAAAAGTGTTGTACATGTAGTCATTTGTGAAATATTCCTACAGTTATGTAGGTAAAAGCTATACCTACTGAATATAGCTGTGATGAAGGGGAATATATTTATTGGGGAAATTAAATTGAAAATGGCTTATAATTATTGTCCTGACTTCAGCTCATCCTCTGTTTTTTAAACTCCAGTTGCTATAAATATGCAACCTTATTTTTGATATTTGGGATCAGATTTTCAGCCGTGCGATCTGTAAATAAAAGCAATGTTCCCTTATTAATATCATTCTCTGTGAAAATGATGAAATTATAGAATGTCAGTGTTCACATTCATGATCAAAACAGAAACCACAAACACTGTTGATCAAGATAAAACACATAGAAGAGTGGTTAACTACCATTTCTCCATGATGATATAATGTGTGTTTTAACGTACTAGAATTCAGTATTCCCACATAATTAATGGTTTGAGTAAGTCATACCACCCAGTATCTCATAGTGATGTTCTCTCTTCATGGAAGAACTGATGTCCAGTCTCTGATATTCCACCTCCTCTGCTTCTTCCAAGGCTGCTTCTTCCACCTAGAAGTAATGGAAATAGAGAACTGACCTTCTTGTTCCCATGACAAACCATTGCCCATTTGTACAATAAACAGCCTTGATCACTAAGAAAATGGGAAGATCCTCACTTTGACAGATGTTTCGCTGATTGCAGTTCCCAACACAATACAGCAAATCACTGCAGACAAGCGACTTGCTACTTACTACTTCCCCAGACTTGCCAGATTGGCCTGCTCCCAGCACTGCCTCATTCAGTGTCTTGCTTCCAGTGTCTTGTTTTAGTAATTGCACACCACAAATGACAGCTTTTGAAATATTGGGATTTAGCATTTCAATTTCAATTCAGTAAGCTTTACTGGCATGAATATCGTGTTAACAGCATTGGCGACGCATCAAGGATGGTAGATTCCAAAATTAGCTTTAAATTCTATGCGGGCGAGTTCAGTTAGCTGTGGATGGTGCACAATATGGGGCGTTTTTGAACTAGACACCAAGAACTCTGTTGTGTTTTCCATCAAGTATCCACGATCTTCTCACAGTTGGCACCTTGATGATCTCCACCACCTCATGCAGCAGCAGGTATTAGTCCCAATACTTGTTTCACACAAGAAGGGGACCGATCAACTGTGGTACGAAGCAAAAGGGGGAAGTCCATTTGTAAGGGATGCCACCAGACAGCTGACCCACAGTCGTCAGTGCCCTTTCTGAAATGGGTTGGGGCTTGGATCTTTTGTCACCGTGCAAGAAGTAATCAGTCACATAGTTTAGAACAAGGGTTTAGACAGTTTGATAAAAGTGATTGCCCCTGAAGTCAAGAAGCTGGTGTTGGTGGAGCAGAGGTGGCAGGTGTCTGGTAGAGACTAGCTGAAGTGCCCTGGACCTGGACTGAGGATCGGAGTAATTTTGATAGCATGGAAAAACAGAAATGATGAAGAGAAGACATAAGTGGGAAGTGGTGGTGGGAAGCCCAAGTCAGGAAAGGAATGGAGACAGTGTGAGTATAAGCAGATCTTTCTTATTTAACGTACACCTAAGCTTCATTTCAAAGTGGAGCAGCAACGTAGTTGAATCGTACCGTACATTAAACAAATGTCTGTATCTTCTTCTACTGCCCTAGAATGGTAGAAGCAGTTGTTCCTGACCTTCATCACAACTTAGAGCTCATGTCCTCTCTTATTACAATCGACATATATATGTCCATAGCAGTAGTTCCTTGAAATGTCTGCAGTTATGTGAGTCTACAGGTTGCCAGCTGAGACAGTGGCAACAGTTCCAACAAACTGCTTTGACGGTCCACTGCTTTCCAACAACTCCTGTGTGGATGCCAGCCAATGACAAATCTTTTCTATTGACCACACTGACAGGGATCTGTTGATTTGAAAACAAACATCATCTCTGACTGATTAATTGGTGAGTTTTATGATTCACACAATGATTGATATGAATTCCAGGTGTTACGAACAAAGGCAGTCACTGCACGGATTGACTTCGTCTAGACGGACTAATGGATGCCTGCCAGCAGTACCTGTTTGGGGAGTTGGTCCACTGATTGTTCAGCTTACTACATGGTACATACTGTGCAGAGATGCCAGTGTTTGAACTTCTTCACTACTGACCTGCACCTTTTAGGTTTAAGGTCACAGCAGGAGAACATCATATGAACACTATTTGGGTATTCAAGACTAACCAAAAGAAGAAGCAAAACAACAACAGGCCTATGGTCAGCTGAAAACGCAAAAAAAGAAGAGCCTACTGGGCAGATCACCTGATTAGTGACCACACAATTTAACTTATCAACTGCTGCACCGTTTTTCTCACCAAGTAATGTCAGTGAGTTGTTAGCAAGTAGCAACAGCTTCTGTTGTTCACTGTCAATGTGGTGAGATTTGAAAGAGAGCAGAGAAAACATGTGTGGAGAATTTGGGAATAAACTGTATTCTGGTTGGTTTTGTTAAATACAGAAATAAAACTGAACGTGCACTATTAGTACAACTGAAAGTCACATGTTATTTAACTTTAGATAAGTAAAGATAGCTAATGTATCAGTGGATTAATTGTGGCAGAGGCAAAAGTTACATATGCTAGCTAGCTGTGTCACAGAACTGTTAACCTTCATGGTAACATTGACAGATTAATGGTAGCCAGCTATGTGTTGTTATGATGACGCTATTTGGCAAAGCTAACATCACCTTCACTGTAATTAAGAAAACTATATGATAACATGCTGTTAGTATGACTGCTGACATTGTTTAAGATAATGTGAGCTACTCTTATGTTTTTTTTGTTTTTATTTTAAATAAGGTAACGTTTGTTAGTTAGCTAACATTAGCTGGCTGATGTAACTTAAAATATATAATAAAATGACTATTTTTCATTTAAATATAGCTTTCTTCAAGACATTGAGGAAAGACATGTTCCAACAAATAAACTGTACAACCTGCCATGACAGTTTCATCCATACTTTATATGTAACTATTGTCTTAGCTTTGAGTTTTGGAGAAGTCAGAAACATTTGGCCCATTAAAGCACATCAGGGTTTTCATGAACAGTTTATCACCTTTTCTGATGCTATAGAGAAATACATCATTTTAATAAATGATTATAATAATACTGGCATCAATAAAGGTAAAATCATATCAGAATCCAAATGACACCATAAAAATGTTAAACTTGATGGATTTTTCTGTGCATCATTTTATTAAACGCATTATTTCATCATTTCAGAATCTTTCCCTCTTAAATTTGGCCACTTATAGTTGGTGAACTTTGTAATCATGTATAGATTTTAGAACACAGTTTGCATGGAGGATGAAGAAAAGGCTGAGGTCACGTCATGAATAAAACAGGCCGGACATCTGCTCTTCTAGCTGACGCTTCAGCTTCTTGTCCGGACATGAATCTGTGACGACGACTTGTAAGGAAAATTCTGGACTTGGCCAGAACCAGACCGCACAGTCATCTACACAAATATCCTCGCCTCAGACCCACGAGGCGACACCACCCACTAGATGTTTTTCTTGGGTGTCGAGTGTGCCTAGGGCGCAATACATCGTTCACTCCCTCTGGTAGTATTTAATATATTGACTCCAAAGCTCACAAATGCAGAAACCAAGATGAATGTTCCCGAGCCAAAACTGGACAGTCAAACGGAGACGTATATCTTCCCTGCGCAGACATTGACCTCAACAGATCTAAGCAGGTTTTTATTCCCCCTTAAATCACAGCTTTGTCAGTGTGTGGCCCATTATTCCATATAACTTTAAATTTATTCTAATTATCTCGAGGAAACCTGGTTTGCACACAGATCACAGGTATGCACTAACAGAAACAGCATCAGCATGTTCTCACTGCATGCATCATTCATCACGTATCATCACAGATAACTTAGACCGCAGAGTGTTGTCATGTGTAACTCTAAACGCTTGAGTGACCTCTTTGGAAGCAACGTCAATTTTCTCATTTTCAGCAGCCCTCACATGTGGCATTACATCAGCAAATCTGCATTGAAAGTAAATGGACAATAGTGGACCAAGTACTGGTTCTTGTTCCATATACTGTGGTCTGTTATGCACCTAAAAGTTGGCTATCACGGGAGGCAGTGCTGGACCATAAATTATATAGAAAGATGGACATCCCTCCGCTAGGTAACAAATTAGTTTTCTGAAGAGTGCCTGAGGCTGAGGGTGATGACTCCGGTCATCACCATCTTGGCACTGTCTGCTAATCCAACTATGAGCGTAAAAAGCTTATGCTGAACTTTAAGCCCTAATATGATTTAAACAAGTGAGTTACTAATAATTTTTCCCTCGTTCACTTGTCACAAACAGTGAAATTAGCTATAGAGACCGAAAAAAGTGTTTCCACCAGGCTGTAAACATGTGTACAGCCGTGACTTGATAATCCGACCCTTAACAATCCGAAAACCCTGCTATCCAACAGGTTTTTAGGAAAAACTAACAGAACCCATTAAAAATAGCTTTAACATACTGACAGCCTTGGATTCTGACTCCAACATGACATTTTATGTCACAAATCAGGATAACGGCGTGTTATCTGACTGAACATCTGATCCGACAGATTGGCTACGTTCAGACTGCAGGACTTATCGCTCAATTCGGATCCGATTTTTTGTGAGTTTGTTCACATTTCCATTTAAATACAACTTGTATGTGATCTGCTGTGTGAACTTCATATGACCCAAAAGTGTCCCGCATGCGCAGAAGAGGACACACCGACATCACATGCAGCGAGCATGCTCAGTGTTTACGGAAGTAAACATGGATGGTAACAGTGGAGCATATCCGCCACTTCCCTGCCGCCGCCGCCGATGGTGAAAACAGAACTGTGACCGCTATCTAAACTGAGCAGCCAAGTACTGCTGAGCACTCCGGCCACTTCCACCCTGTCAGAGCGATATTCTTCATTAACCCCTTAAGCACTCATCATGAAAGAATATAGTGATGTTATACATCAAATTAAACAGCAGAACCTGGGCTACAAGCACATATCAGCCATTTCTACATGCCTCAAACACAATTCAAACACCAACTAAATGAATTATCAAATATGCAAATCGCTATAGCGCCACCACGTCAACACACTCGTCACATTTCTGGCTCTGTCGCTACTGTACGTTATGAAAGACGCACAACCTACCTCTCAAAATGAAGCAGAGTCCCCAGATTCTAAACATATCCATCAAAGCTCTCTAAAACCAAAGCAGCAGCGGGAAACAACCCAAAGCACAGCAAAAACTGAAACCGCTTCGTCAAACTGTAGTTGTAAAATGTCTCTTACCTTAGCTGTTGCCGTGAAAAGTTTATTTTATCGTAAATCCACACCGGAATCAGTTAGTACTACTTCCCGTGCCACACGGAAAGCACGTCACCCGTCTCTGGGAGGTTGTGTGAACCGTAGGGCACTTCGGCAAAGTGAACGAGGGAGCGAGCGGCGAGAATACAAGATGGCGGTCTACTGATTCTGATTGGCTAAAAGTGCTGTCAATCTCGTTTTGGTGGCAATGGCTATCTCCTATTGGCTCTAACGATTCGAAGGCGGGTTCAATCACCGAAATCGGCCGATCCATCACGGAGATAGGGCGCGCGTCATCAAGGGATCTCCACAGCACGTCCAGTCGCCATTACGCACACGACGCGTAACACAGACAGCGGTCTGGTAGGAAAAAAAAAAAAACTAAAACACTGCTGTATTTGGTTGTATTGAACGCCATTAGTGAAATACAAGTGAAATATGTAGTTTGTACATAAGTACACTCAGATGGTCACCAGTGTGCCAAAATGTGCCAAAGTGTCCAAAAATGTCATCTCGCCTGAACTGTCTGAATAAAAAACTTAGTAATTTTATTCTACTTCACTTTTTCAGAGTCAACCTTTGCAGGGAGAATGATCGCATATTGTTATGTGATTTTGGAGAGGTTTAGAGCTGCAGCTGGATCATTCCAAAGAGATAATTGTCCTAAAACTGCTTTTTTTTTTTTTTTTAGGCGAACCTGAAATTTTTAAAGTTGTGTGTGTGCCATCTACATTTACTTTTAACCAGTAACATATATACTGAAATTTACACATCTGAACAAATCTTACAAGTGTTCCTTTTATTATGACACAAGAATTATTCAAATAGACCTTGTGGTTGCAGAGATAAACTGTTTTTATTATGGGTATGTAATTTTCGAGAAATGGCCTGAAAAATAGCTCACGGCTTAAAGGGTTAATTGGATCTGTGTTGTTCTGACTGTCATGAAAAGACTGGATACAGGTCGACTACTGGTCAGTTAGGCATGAAATCCTGCAACGCGTAGTGTTCTAACAATACACTGATTATTATAACAACTATAAACAATAAATATTAACAGCAAATAACCCTTCAAGGATCAAGCCCTCCTTGTATCTCGACCTCCGTCTTGAGAATCTGACAACCTTGCTATCCAACATAAAAGAAGGTTTTAGATTTAATGTCAAGTCACGACTGTATTGCTGTTGTAAAGTTGGACATTTTAACATGGGGATCTATAGGCACTGATTTATTTTGGGGGTCAGCCTCAAGGAGCCATTCAAGAACTACAGTTTTTGGCACCTCCACATGGGCCTCATTTTTCAGCCCAAGAGGTTGTTTCTTGTGCTGGAAGTCTTTATCTTGGTGCAATCAAAGTGCATTTTTTGTGAAGCCTTTAGTATGAACAGTTTTGGAGAGTTAGAATTGCAACAAGAGAATTAACATCATCACTGATCTCGTTCCTTGTGATCACTCATGACCTTTATGCATGTCTTTATGTCAAGCTTGCTCCTGCTGACTGGCCTTACTGGCCGCCTTCACTGTTATTATCTTTGAGACTAAGGCAACCAAACCAATCCACAATACAGAAGGTAAGAACAGATTCATTCAAACATCATGAGATCATTGCACACAAGAGATTCATCTATCTTAGAAAGTAAAAACGCTGCTGGACCTTTTGACACATGCTAGCATGCACACCACTAATATCAGCATTTGGCAGCTTGGCTCTTTCCACCCTGGAGGTCTCTGTACTGGGACCAGGCTGTATCTGGTATTAAAATGCAACCTGCCGACATTTTTAGGAGGTTGCCAAGCACGGCGAATTCTATAAGGAGGTGGACTGGTACTACTATGGGTAAAATGGATGTATTATGGTTGTGCTTTGTTTTTGTTGCACTGTATTTGGTAGAGCTGCAGTTAAAACTCATCAGAGCAGATTCTGTAACATCAGTGTCACTGACTGGCCTGGTAATGAAGACAAAGAGACGCTATTGGTCTCTGAAACATAGACAAGGAACCATCCACATTCACACCTACGACCTATTTAGAATCATCAGTTACCCACCGTGCCCGTTTTGAAGCCAAAGTACCTGGAAAAAACCAACACAAGCACAGTGAACATGCAACTCTACACAGAAAGGTCTCAACCTATAAGCAGGTTTGAATCCTGAACCTTCCTGCTGTGAGGCAGCTGACTCCCCCACTGTGTTTACATTTGACCAAAATGATTGTTTCTAGTTTTGTTTTGTCCATTTTATGTTTTCGGTGTTGGATGTCATCAAACCAGTCGTGAACTTTTCAGTCCATACGAGCCCAAGTGAAGCTTTACAGGTGACTCAGGTAAAAACTGTGCCCGTGCTGCTGATGTCAGCCACCATATATATGTTTAGTTTGTCGGCATTGCACATATGGTCATGGCAGCTTAGCACAGCGAGCAGAGCGGAGGCTGACGGCTTTACAGCAGCTTTACTCTCTCTGGCAGAAAATGACTCTCAGGCTTTTGAACATTAAGACTCGATTTGGAAGTCTGACACAGCAGCTGGTCGTCGTAACGAGCCATCTCACCCGCGATCACTTCTCAGGGTTACCGACTTAAAGGGATTTCTCTCCCAGATTCCCATTTGGAAGGCAGACAGAGGCATCGTGCTGCTGAATGCAGAATGAGACGACAGGAAACCTGATGACGAGATCCGATTCCCCTTAATGATTCCTCAGCTCCTTCATCCGTTCACTTTTTCCTGAGTGGCAGCATTTCACCAGCCACTGGAAGAAGACCTAAAGGGCAGTTAGGCTGAATTGTCACTCATTTCAGATTCAGACAAACAAGGAATCTTACAAAAAAACACATCAAGACAAACTTTCTACAGTGTAAACATCTTTTTCGGAAATAATCATCTGAGACACTTGTCTGACAGTAAACACAGACTGTAGCCACCTGGAGTCGCCATTTTTGCTCACAGCAAAGAGATCTTCTATCTAGAGCAAATCATCCAACACTGCCTCTCCGTTTTCTTTCAGCTACCGTTTTATTTTCAGATAATAACTAACAGATGCTCGTGTTTATCACTGATATTAGACCTATTTTAACTCCTCACATACTGCAGTGTTTTATGTGTTACTGTTGCTTTTGTTGTCTTGTTCTTGTTTTTCCTTTGATTGTTGATTGACCACTGGAATCACTCACATTCTTTTCTATGTCTGCATCAACAGGTCCACCTCTGTGCTACAAACTTTTTCCTTCTCCATCGGCTGTGTGAAGCAGAGTCTCCAGCAACAGCAGCAGTCTCCTGACTTACGTTGTCTTCCTGTCTTCTGCCTGCATTCCTCTCATCTTCTCTTCCATTTGATTTAGTTTCTCACCCCTGTTTGGATAAATATGGTCAACTAAAGGAAACTGACTCATCCTGACGGTAGTTTTTGACTTTACCCAGAAGGCATTGCACTGCGGTGAGAGTCAGCCACGTGAACTGGTGTTTGAAGGCACGGCATCACCCTTTAAATTGTAATTGTCAGCTGAACAGCTGAAGCAGATGGCACTACTTCTTCAGGAATGCATCAGATAAGAGTCACACTTGCTGAGTTGTAGTCATCCCTTATGTGTCAGGATGGTGCCGGATATTTTTATTTCTTTGCTTTTCATTTAAAAGTATAAACCGAGGCAACTTCAGCTGATAACCTTTCAGCCATAAATGCAGTGTTTACCAAAACTGTTGTATAAAGGTTGCAAATGCTGATTTTGAAAAGTATTTTGAGTGCACCTGTCACAAATGAGTTGGTTTGTGTTTCCCTTTAATGTAACTCACCATCACAGATAAAGGGTTACAAATGTCAGATTCCTTACTCTGAACATTGGTGTAAACTAACAGACGTGTGCAGGTGAATATGCAGGCTGGTCAGGTTGCTGTGGGTGTAGATCCTCAGTATAGTTTCAGGTTTCTACACTGATTATGTATTGTATTTTTCTTCATGGAATCGCCTTATTTGAATCCTTGTTCTGCTTTTCAGATTATACAGATAAGAGACAGAAAAAGACACTATTCATAATTAAACTGAAATAAATTCTTTCATCAACTCTTTATTTGAAATCTAATTGAAAACTAAAGATTCATTCCAGTTCTGTGTATTTGTTCTCTGAAAAGATGCAACAGTATCTGCTCAGCACTTTAAACTTTCTATTAATTTTCAGTTATACAGAGTACAAAACAGTGATGGTGTAGTGTCGGAGCTCGATCCCAATCTAGCAGAAATCAAACTATGTATGAGATCGCTCCTGTGCATTCGTATTCAGGAGCAATAGGAGAAGATATTGAGGTCTCACTCAGTGTATTTATTTAGCAGATAGTTGAATAAGCACACAGAGCTCTAGATCAGACTGCTCACACTGGCATCAACAGAGTTAATGTCAGGGCACGAAGTCTGACTGACTGCCTCTCCCTGATCCAGTGTACTTTATACTATTACATGAAGATGAGTACAGAATGTGTTGCAGCTAGCTGATTGGCTCCTCCGTGTCCTTGGGCCTTCTTCCACCATCTCATGGGTGCAGAAACTTGCCACTCAGCACCCAGCTGTTGAGCACCTTCAGTTCCTCCCTCCTGCAGATACCTGCTTGTGACAGAGAAAGATATACACAAATCACCAAGTCCTGTTTCCACCTACGTTTTCTCATGCTGCAGTTGTTTACAAGTTTTGTTGATTATGCCTTACGATAATACTAAGAGATTAAGATCATAATAAGAGGTTAAGAGAATTATCAAAACATGAATCAAAAATATATGTAAAAAACAATACATGATCCTGACAGCAGTCACAGAATGACACTGGAACCACTGCTGTGTTTTCTGCCCTCCCGCTTCAGTGAAACTGTGTTTTTGTGTTTTGACCTTTAGATGGAGCCACTAGTCTGCTCCTCAGCTCACTGCAGCTTTTAAAGAAAAGCCGGTTTGCTCACCATTAGAATAAACTACACTTTCTCTACTGCTCTAACTCTGATATGCATAAACTATGTGTTAATCTATCAAAAATACATTTTCCATTAATTATTAATGATAAAAGCATTAATCATATTCTGATCCACAAAAGAAATCAAATTTCTTTAGCTGTTTAAAGCTCCAATCCAAACTGAAACTGAGCTAACATTAAATGTTTGAGCGGTAAGTTTGTCCCAAATGTCCTTCAGAAAACAAAATAAAAATTTGTATTGACCATTCTTCCGTCCTTGTGAATATAAGTAATATTTATTTTATTTTACGTGCACAAGATTGCAGAGCAACGACAATATCAGCCTGTATTTTTTATCTTTATTTGCAGGTTGTTTGAATAAACGAAAGTAAAAGTAATAATGGAGATTAATCATTAATACAATACAAATCAGCAGCACCAAAATTCAAACAAATCCAGCTATCAGCAAGTTTGAATCAGTTATTCATATTTTACGATGTAGTTAAAGGTTTTCAGTTTGTAGACAAAGCAGGAAATCAAACATTTTCATTTATGATTAGATGAGAAAAAAAAGATTTAGTTTTCATTTATGAGCTTCTTTTTTTATATTATTATTTAACCAGGCAAAGCTTTGAGAACAACTCCTCCTTACAGCGCTGCCACACAGCTGTGAGGAGGATTACAGAATGTCAATAAAATATATTTAATCAGTGGATGTAAATATTAATGAAAAGGAGGTTTGATCGGTGTGTCAGCGGGGTGCGATGAATTTACTGACATTGTAGTCAAAATGTGAACACACGTAGAATTTATGGGGTCGAACAAATGATGACAGGGAATGATGTGTGATGGTTGTGTTACTGTGGTGACCTGTTGTGGGGAGTCGCATCATCCCTTGTTGGAGGCAAAAGGAAACAAGTTCCCACAAGTTAAATTATGACATTTTGGTGCGGACACTTGGTTGAAGGTGAGAGCAGGTTTATTAAAGAGTGCTGAGAGTTGGGGTAAGTCTCAGGGATATTAATGGAAGTCTATGTAATGTGGACACAGACTTTGTGTGCGTACTCTGAATGTGTTCCAGCAGCAGCAGATAAACAGACTGTTTGTTGTGGCTCAGCGAGCCGCCGCTCATCTGGAAATCCACTTTTCTTCTTCTTCTCTCATATTTTGTGTCTGTTCAGCAAACAGCAGGATTGCTTCAGTCCACACTGCTGATGCGAACCAATATCTGCTCAAGTTTCAGCTAAAAAAAAAAAATCAGTTATTGCAGGTTTTATTAAAAAATATTTATTCCCTTCAGAGCAATGATGAGTAAGTCATCATGCTGTGGTTAGCTTTCAACCCAAAGCTAAGCTAATCACACCTGAGACTCTCCGTTGTCCTTCACCTTCTCACAACCATCTTTAAAGTTAACCAGGCATCATCTGGAGTCTTCCCCACATGTCATCTGCTTGAATTACAAAAATCTTTGGGGAAATTGTGAATAAAGCATCTGGTTTCCTGTCACTTAAGTAGACAGCTGGAAGGATTCTTCTGTCAGTGATCCTTTGAAGATTTTGGATTTTGAAGGTTAAACCTGAGAAGATGCGCAACAACGTTTTCTGGGTTTGTGTTTTTTCCCCAAGATGGTTCCGTGTGAGTGTCAGCGTCCGATATGATAATGTAGTTTTGTTATTTTGATCTTTGAGGTTTGATCAGGATGGAAAATGACCACTGCTCTATGTTATTTTGCACAGAAGAGTTTAGTCTGTCACTATTCCCTGAGCCACCCACAAAAATCTTGTGCATTTACAAGATTAACTTGTTAAGCTGCTGGACAAAACCATTTTCCTTCTCTCCAGGACGTGTCTATAGATTATTTTCTTTCTAAATCAGATTCTGTCTGTGTCGTTATCTCTTAAAAAAGTTGTCAAATCCTTCGAACTCAGCTCAAAACTTTATGATTTTATCTTAAATGATGCTGTTACAGATGCAAAATTTCCACCAAACCTTAAAATTTGTTGTTTCTGTCAATGAAAGCAGCTCATTTATAGATAAGGACAGCACTGGTACTCTGTCATCCATTTGGGATTTGGTACAGAAAAATGTTATGCTTCCTGCTCTTTACGGACACAAACTGATGGATTTCTTTAATATTTAACCCCAGAGGATGCGGCTTTATCCTCTGTGCTCTCTGATTCTTTGTTCAGGACTTTTCATAGCTCGCTCGGTGTTTGCAGCCTCCTTAACAAAGAGCCACTAATCTGCTGATAGCATAGAACAACAGATGTGTTTATCACTCCACTGTGTGCTTTACATTGAATGACCTGCTTGTGGGTTTTAAGTGGAGGTCAGAAACATGGCAGCAGGGAGTTTAGCGCGAGGTAGATTTGGTGAGGAGATTGTTGTATGCAGAGTGATGATCACTGTGACTGTTTAAGACGTGATGTCTTCTCCCAATCTGAGAGGTGAGGAGAAGGAATAAGTACAGTTGCCCTCTAAACACGCAGAGGCATGTTTCTGATCTGATGACTCTATCTCCAGAACATCAGCTGACAGATCTGTTTCATGATGTGACAACACTCTGGTTGTATAATATTGGATTAAGTTACAGCTCCTCCATCTTTAAGGTTGGGGGACCTTCGTCCTCATGGTCACAATAATTTAGTTAATCTTAGGGGGTGAGTAACCATAAACTAACAGCCAGATTAGAAGCATAAAAACACATGGTTTCCATTCACTTGGCATGGCAACGCTATCTCCTAAAAATCACATTCATATGTAGCTAACCTGCCCAGATGATAGAATCTTTTAACATGCGAACAAAATGTCATTATTAGTCATTTGTTAGGGTTCACTGAGGTTTAATTCAGAAAAGTCCTGTGTGTTATACGCCCTCCATCCACCCCGACATCCTCACTTTCACGATTCCACTGTGATGCATTAATGTTCAGCAGCTTAAAAAAATCAGAACATGTTTGTCATCACAACATATGCAGGACAACGTAGTTAAAAGATGTTGTCCCGCTGCATTGTGGGACATGCAGGAGTCAATATTTTTAGATTTCTTCATTCTAAAAGTCAGAATATCTCTGCTGTAACTGCTTTGATTTCAATGTTTATTTATTTTTCTCTCAAGTCATCTAATTTTATGAATGCTAGGTCCCCTTAGTCCCTTATATTGCTTCTATTAAAAAATACTGTAGTGCCACATAAGACCAGCTCTTCTATGCAAATTATCCTCAGATTGAAATGAAAGGAAATAAAAGGCTTCTTGTGCTAGTAGTGGTGCTTCTGTATGCGAAGACATTAGCGTGGTCCTTTGCCAGCCACGTTTGTTTCCTCGTGTACCTGTCGGTCTCTGGAGCAAAGACGCAACTAAAATAATCTTTAGACATAATCCTTAAAAACTCTTTACTAAAGCAATCACAACATCCACAGTTTTACTCTGGAATGCTTCAAAACTATAAATAAAAGGCCGAAAACAGAGTTGGACTCTTCTTGCTGCCCAATATTTGTGGACCTTGTGTATCGAGAAAGCTTTAATAATCTCCAATAAAACATTTCGGGGGACGTTTGGTGATGGGTGGCCCGCCCCTTTGACTTAAAGCAATTAATTCAGCTTTCTGACATCAAACTCTCGGCTCAGCGTGACAGCTTGGAGCTCAAATAAAAAAATAAAAAAGGCAAGTTCTCCTGGGAACAGAGTAAAGATGGCAGGCTCCTTTCTCCACTGTTTGCTCAGTGGCTCTGAGAGCAATCTTCCCCCCCAGCCTGAATGAAATGCGAGGGCACAAACAATGTGCCGGAGGAGAGAAAGGGCCGGCGGGGAATGAACAGTTTGGAGTATTTGCTCAGTGGAGGAGCCGCCACAAAGGCAGAGCCACGGCGTTCCCATGAATCCAGGCGCCGTCTCAGGCGCCTTTTTGTTGTGGCGGGTCTGTCGGCAGCTATTAAACAACACTAGATATAACTGGTTTCATGTCATTTAAAGCCTTTTCTCTGTAAAACTGTACCATCAGGTGACCTGCTCTCGCTTGTTTTATTTGGCTGCTTGGCTTACAGACGGTTGGCTGACTCCAGTGCTGCACGTGGCGCTGCAGCTCAACTTTAAAACAGCTAAATATTCAGCACTTATCAAGTGTTTCCACACTTCAAATGTGGGAGAATGAAGATGACATTTACGCCAATAACTCTGACGTTTAGCCGTAGTTGACCGTTGCCCTGCCAATTTTTATCCCCAACCCAAACCCCCAGACCCAGAGCTCTCTGGGTGGCCGGGCTGGAGGTCTGAAAGGCACCCAGATTGACGCTTAAGCTCTTTTTGCCTTAAGAAAGCGTCATTGTACATGTCCATGAATGGCAAACTGCTGTTTATCTAAGATGGACTCGTTTTTTGTTTTTTTTGAAGCATTGCGGTTCAAAGGCGTCCCACCACCGCGAGACCACAGATTCACTGTTCTCATCACTTCCACACTAGAGCAGCAGACTATTTTCATACTGAGATCAAAGATGAGAAATGCTCCTTTAAAGCGGCACTTGGCAAAACTCTAACATCAAAGTCCGGCGATCCAAACCGAACAGTCTGCAAGTCGCACTACAAGAGAGATGCCCTGTGCTGAAACAGCTTTGGGTAATATTCATCTGTGTTAAGAGATAAATAAACATATCCACACACTTTATTTAAACTTGTGTCAATAGATGTCACTGTGCAAGTCTGCAGAGCTGGAACAAACAAGTTGTGATTCGCCCATAGTTAAAGCGAGGATACAACTGTTTTATATAGTTCTTGACAGTCCTGCTTCATAATCTCAGATACAACATCACACAGGTCCTTCCTCATTCGCAGCTGCGTTGGTGTCTACTTTGTTGTGTAGACTTGTTCCAGACATTGAGGTAAAGTGAATTAAGTTTCTGAGAGTACTGGTCAATGGTTGTCCTAGTAAAAATGAAAACTTTGCAAAATATAGACTGTTTACCAGTGACTACGTGTCCTGTTATCATTAGGATCTGATGTGAAGGCTGTGAGGACATCAGATATCTAGAAGTTGGCATGGACAAGATGAAGCTCAGGTCTTTCCCCGTAGGACGTGGTCTTTGATGCAGTTGTTCTTTTCCGTTTTTAGTTTCAGGATTTATTGTATTCTTGCACTCAGTTTGTCATGCAGTATCAATAAAGTTCTCTCTTATCCTCTTATGCACTCAAATAGCAATTTATGATCAACACCTGTACTTGCTTACTTGTGCAATTATCCCACCAGGAGATCAGCAGCGCAGCATAAAATCCTGACAGGTACAGGTCAGCTGGCTTTCACATCAAACATCAGAAGGGGAACGAAATGTGACTTTGATCGTAGCATGATTGTTGGTTTCTGAAACTGCTGATCTCCTGGATTTTCACCGTCTGTAGAGTTTACTCAGAAAAGAGAGGTCAGAGGAGAGAGACCACACGGGTTGGACTGACAGAAAATCTATGCTAACTCAGATAACCTCTCGTTTCTGTGCCGAGCAGAAAAGCGTGCTGCTGGTGTGATGCTGTGGAGAATGTTGTCTTGGAAGACTTTGGGCCAATTTATATCAACAGGAATAGTGTCTACAGTTTTAAGATAAGATAAGGATTCATTGATCCCACAGTGGATACATTTACAGTGTTACAGCAGCAAAGGGGATCGTGCAAACATTCGTCACTCCGAAAATAAAATAAATACATTCTTCCACATGTGGATATACAGATATTGCACAGAAAAGAAAAAGCCTGTAAATGTACACAATGACAATATTGCACCTGTCAATGGTATTGCAAAGATTCTTCCATGAGTAGAAACACTGGTATGGGAAACACTGATTTTGCACAGATTCGATATAGTTGATGTTCCACAGATTCTTGTATATGTGGAAAAAATAATAATATTACGCAGTGTTTTAAAATATTCATAACACACAAGCTGAATGTTCTGTTGTTGCACCAGAGTGAAATATGTCAGTTTGTCCATGAGTGGTTTGCTGCTAATAGGGATCGTGAGCTGGGTTTAGACCGTCGTGAGACAGCTTAGTTTTACCCTACTGATGATGTATTGTTGCCGTAGCATGAGCAGTACGAGAGGAACCTCAGACTTGTTGCAACATGCAAAGAAAAACAATCCAAGTTAAACTCTTTATATGATTCACTGTCGTTTTCTGTCTATAGCACGAGTATACACAGCAACAAAACAATAACTACAGTGATTAGATTAATAGTTTTGTATCAGTTTAGGAAACTTAGGCAGCAGTATTTGGCACAAAAAGGACAACATGAGATAAAAGACACGAAAATATATCAAAAATATACCCAAAACAATTTGCCGATCATGTTCCTCAGGTTGTCCTCCGTTCAGTCGGTGCCAAAATACCTCTGTCCAAAATGTGTTGGAGCCACTGGGTCCGCGGTCACCCAGTGTTCATGTTGGTTGTGAAGTCTGAACTATCTTGAACAGTCCTTTAAATGGCTTCTTCCTGCTAATGATGTTCCATGTCACAAATCGAAAGTTCATTGGACTGTGTGAGTTACAGACGTGGCAGATTCACATGAGATCAAAATCACAGATAATCTCTGCAGTTATTACAAGTACTACATCTCCCAAGCCTTTAAAAAACAAGATACCCAGAAATAAAATGATACAAAACGAATTTGCCACAGTAGAAATGCTCAGAGACACTAGAGGGCGTGTTGGGTTGATGCTCTCCACAGATAGACAAGTAACAACAGCAAGGTGTCTACCTGCATTCAAGGCCAAATTGCTGTTTCTGCCACAAGCCCCTTGCATGATTTCAATTTCTTTATACACCCATATCCACGCAGGCCCAAATTTTGGAGCTGCACAAACTTCCCACACAGACACACAAGCTGCACCTGCCAGAAAAGTAAACTACACTGTTCACTGTGTGCTTCATATATATTGCATGATGTTTGTTTTGTGTTCTACACACTAATCATAATGTTTGCACGTGCAGTTTACTCTGATTGACTTTTTTATATTGTAAAGCAGCTCTTGTTCTTGCTGTCATCATCATGTTTTCTACATTTCTGGATAGACATACCTCTGGTTGTAGTAGAAAGGCATCAGTGCCCTCTTTTGAGCCTGAGCCTGCAGTGATCATGAATTGGCTTCTAGAAGTATCTGTCACGAGGCTGCTCACTCAAACCGAGCCCATCACTGCCCTCTAGCACCTCAGAGCATTCCCTGTTTGTACTGTATGCGGTATTTGTTGCTCTTCATGGATTTGCCTTTGGATTTGCCTTAATGTCGGTGCTTTCACTCCTTCTTTGTCCTGCAGGGCCACGGTGCACAACACATCTAATTACAGTCGACGTGGAAGCTTCTGGTTTGTGACCCGTGGCGTCATGTTGCCCCTGAAGCCAACATGAAACCCTGCAGATCCTCGTCGTCCACGTTGAGCCACTGAACAAAGCAGAGCAGAGATGATGATTAACTGTATTAAAATCCTGCTGCCTTTGTAGACGCCCGCAGCCTCGGGTTATCTGGCTGCTGCCGCTCACTCTGCCAGGCCGAGGAAAAGCTGCTGAGCAAACACAGGTGGCTGGAAGTCAGGGACAACACACAGCAACACACAGCAACACTTCCTGAAGACTTGGGTTTGATTTATATCGGACTTTGAAGGATTGAGATCAAACTTCTGTGACAGTATAATCGGGGGCTTCGCTGCTGCCTGGATTACGTTTGTTTTTTTTCTCAAGAGGGGGAAGTGCTTCAGTTTTATATCATATGCATGCATTGGTTAATACGAGAGCATTACTTACTTACATTGCTACAGTTATGTTAGTGGATTCTTTACCGTGAATACTGATGTCAGCATGCTAACGTGCTAAAACTGACACTGCTAACAATCATCCAAGTAAGACTGGCTAAAGCTGAACACCTCCATCATCTGGCCCCAGTGCCTTTCCACAGATCTCAAGTGTGTCAAGGGCAGATTTTGAGAACTTTGGCATCTTGAACTCAGCATGAGTAACCAGCAGATATGTCCAGAAGCTGACACTGGTCCTCACACACTATTTACATCTGAATAAAATAAAATAAAATCATTTTCGTTAAAGTATAGCACTGAGGCTCAGCCATAAGTCCAAACCCTTCCAGTTCCTTGAAGCTCAATAAGTGGTGGAAAACAGATGATCCTGTTTTTGAATGTTTTGTCTGCGACCCCGTGGAAGATATCATTCACCGTAGAAGATGGGATGCCAAATCATCTTGACACAACACAGTAGGAGGTTGCACTTGCGGGTCCCAACAGGAACACCAGAACCTGAAGGTCATGACCCCAGCCATGGTCAGACGGGGAGTGGAGGGTGTTGATGGGATGGTTTACTGTGGGTCTGGTTGTTGGACATCAGAATAAAAGGGCCAAGACAGGGAGTTGACAGAACTGAGACGGCTGCTAACGCTGCAAATGAAGAAACTGAAAACGTGGTGTCATAAAATGAAATACAGTCGGGACTCGATAATCCGACCTTTAACAATCCTAAACCTTGCTATCCGACAGGTTTTTAGGAAAAACAAACGGAACCTATTCTAAATAGCCTTAACATACTGACAGCCTTGGGTTCCGACTCTGACATGACATATTATGTCACAAATAAGAATAACGGTGTATTGATCACTACATTAGTTTTATTGTGTTTCTGCTCAGGACATCCCCTCTTCTGGTGCTATCAGGAAGCTTAAAGACAAAAAATAATGGAGTCGGAACACTTCATTGTTGTTGAAGTGCATAAAATCAAGACAGTAGATACATTTGTGTTTATTTATTTATACACTCAGAGTTTAAGCACCTAAAAATATTGCAGAACAGTAAATACAGTGCACGATATCGTAAATAGAGGTTTACAATATCAATAGATATACATATAATGGGTTTTTTGGATAGCTTGTTTTGCAGTAAAGATCCTGTAAATGAAAGTTTATTTGTTAACAGATGTAGTTATGACTGTTGCTATAACACTGTGTCAGTTGTAGTTGCTATGGAACTTTATCAATAGTGGTTGTTGTGGAACTGCACAAGCAGTGGTTGCTATGGAACTGTATCAGTAGTGGTTGCTATGGAACACTATCAGCACAGGTTACTATGGACAACAAAAGGACATATTTACAATGGCATTACAGGACAATTTAGATTACATTTTTCATTATCTGACTATATATAAAAACGATACTAATGGTAACCATAAACACTGATAGTCATGTCTATCTACCCCTCGAACCTTTAGAGCTGAGCTCAAGGTGCCTCGTTCAAAAGCACGCGTGCAGCAGTTGTTTAGGAAGATAATAACACCATGCATTCATACCCAGTTTTCCTGCATCCTGCTGTTTCTGATTGCTGTCCGGCTAAACGACCATCGTGACGCGACCTCACGTTGACCTCCAACAGCACAGCTCAGACATGCATCTTTAAACAAACCAAATAAAAACAGTCCCCACCCTTTTAGGGCGAGACACGTCTGCTGGTTTTCACCCCGTCAGTAGTGGTAAGTGTGTTCTGGAAACCAGTCACAGGCCTGATAAAGCCCAGCGCAAATATGAGGAAGATGTGGAGGTTTGCTCAGTGTACACATGCTCTGACAGCAGCAGGAGAGGCTCGGCCCAGCTCTGCAGAGGAAGCAGCGGTCCGAGGACAAACAGATAAATCAGACACAAACTCTGAAATACAGACTGTGGAAAAAAAAGGAAATCACTCATAAAGTTACACTGCTAGAATTTGTTACAGCAAGTGTTCCACGATTTCAACTTTCCCTCCAGCTCACTAATAGCACAGAGAAACTGAAGTGTAGCGGCCTAAGGCGAAGATGTGAAGGGACTTGTGTTACAGAGAGCTTCACAATGCAGTAAAAAGGTAAACACTTCAAAAACAAAGCAATGTTTCAAGAAAAAGAGGTAGAATTTAGTTCAAGAAAACGATAATATGCTGTCCTGATGAACGGCATTTCAAGAAAGCTTCATTCAGCTGCTGTTAATGTTTAGAAAAGCTCAGTTATTGCAGATGAAAAATATTACAGAAGATCAGCAAAGTCGTGGCAATTCATCCTCCGAGGACCATGAATGTCTTTAAAAACTCATGGGAATTTATTCAATGATTATTTAGATGTAGACAAGAAAGACAAATGTTGTCTAAAGATATTTGACAACAGCGATTATCGTAAGTACAGATGAGACAATTTAAGACCCGCTGTAGTACTTTTCTATTTCTATGAGGTCCATGCTTTACTCATACAGCATTTACTAATGCAAACACAAATCAATTTGGATAAGTTAGCTTAATATTTGGCAACATGAGAAGTGAAAAGTGCCCCTTCTTTAAAGTCTCGGAGCATCTGTACAGGACTGTAGGAATAATTGTGCATACAAAGCTTAAGTTAGGACATCCCTCATATGTATGCATGTGTGTGTGTATGTGTGGTAAACGCTCCTTGTCCAAACACAGCATCGCTGGCTAAGCTCTGACCTCGAGCCGCTCGGCATGCAGCCTTCCCATTATTCTTGGTCAGAAAAAGGTCATTATTATTCATAACGTGCTGATTGCTTTTCTTAAGCAAACAGAGACGCTCAGCGAGGCAGCGAGTCCTTAGAAAGCCCTCATCACACCTCAGCACCAGTCTGCGCCTTTGTTTATGAGAAGTGACCATCATTCTTCCTTTAAATGTCCGTATAGGTTGCATGTCTATGTGTTATTCTGCGTCTTGTTCCTGCTTTTCACTGAAGCTTCACGATGTTCACTGTGAGTGAAATATTCATACGGAGGACGCCACAGTTTCAGTCTGGTTTTAATTTTGTTAACAGTCTGTGGATGGGAACGCCGGTCGATCCAGACTGGAATATCTCAACAACTATGAGGTGGATTGCTGTAAGATTTTGTCCAGACGATCGAGTTCATGAGGATAAATTCTGCTTTTATTGGTCAACTTCTGTTTCCTCTTCTGCCACTATTTAATGAACATTGGTCAACTGCTATGAAACTTGATACAAAAATGCTCCCCTCAGGATGAATTACAGAAGATTTGATGATGTCTGAACTTTTATTCTGGTGTCATCAACAAGTTAACATTTTCCAACACTTGTCCCATCAGCTGTGGATTTGTTTTGCATTTAGAGCTGAGTCGCATTAGGAGCACACTGATATATCAGCTGGTATTAACTTCTTTCAGATGTATCAATGTGTGTTTATGTTCACCAATAAGTAAAAATAAATCATGGAACAGAAATGCCAAAATAGGTTTCAGGAAACACAGAAACCATGTGAGCAGTACGTTATATCAGTGAGAGCTCTGGGAAGTTGATTTTGCAACTGAACATTCACGTATATAGTCATAAAAATAGCATTGGCTGTAAACTATATACTGTTATTGCTTTTTTCTGTTATTAATATAAAAACACACTATCAGTCGGGCTATACTTAGCATACCAATATGGTGAATTAGGAGTGTGAAAATTCAATGTAGTCATCAATGCTTAATTTCATCTTTTGATTGCCATGTGTTCATGATGTTGGCCTGCATTTCTTGGCATCAGAGAAATCCGTCCTACTGCCACAGACCAGTAACTGGTGTGATGCTATGTGAAGCGCTGATGCAGTGTGAAGTGTCTTACCTGACCTACAAACCTGTTTCCTGTGACTAAAGGATCTGATTTAGAAAGGTGTCGGGTTCTGTGACGAGTTCAGCGTTTAAGAAAATGTTATCTCAAAAAGTATTTGGTATGTCAAGCTGGAATTTCACAGATCTCAATATCATAGGTTATGATAGAAAATGATTCAAGCAAGTTCGATATGGTTGAGCAGTGGGTCTCTGATGATTTGAGATGAAATATCCTAAACATCAACAACCTTTCTCTACCGTCAGACAGGTTTGTAGAGAAAACCTTTTACTTGTACGTTGAATTTCTGTAAAACAATGAATACATTTTGTCAAACTCTGTAAAAATACACTTCATTGTTAGACTTTGATTCATTTGGTCCAATAACATTTGGAAAGCTTAGTTGTAATGTCGTCTTGTTTTATTGACCCTGCATCTGCTCTATGGGGTTGCAGTGTCTGCGCCCCGAGACTGCAGGAGTGTGCAAAGCGTATGGATATTGCTGAATTTGGAAAACATTTTTATAGCTTTCATTTAAATGAACGAGGTGCCACCTCACCATCCAGTATCCAGTTCTCCTATTGCATCAGTGTTGGTATTCTAAGGCCAATCCCAATCCAGCCCCTTCACTCTCTCCTTACACACTCTCAGGCCTTTGTTGTTCCTGGTGGAGGATCCGCCACACCGAGTGTCGTTCCAAACAACAAGCTGAAGTGGGTAATAAAGCTCTCCATCACTGAGTCTGTATCAGTCACTGACCACACGTCTTCTGTGTTGTGTTGAATGGAGGAACCTCCACACACTGACTTTTATGTTTTCCACTTTAAAACTCTGCTCTTGCACTTAAATACATTAAATTAATTACCATTGTTAATCATAAAGAACGAGAAAGAAGACAAGAGTGAGGACAAGTGGCAGCGCACATGATGCTAATGTAGCTGATGATACAAATCACCACAGATGCTGGTTGGACGGTTCTGTGTCTGTCAGAAAAAGACAAGGCCTTCCCAAAGCTGTCCCCTATGAAGAGACCCTCCACAGCCGTGAGAGTGACTCCACACTGAGTTGGACTCTGAGTGGGAGGTTTAAGGGGCCTGATGGGAAATGAGCTCAGGCTTTTCATACTTTGTGATCATAACAGATGTTAGTAGAAAATGGAGGACTGTACATCTTCTCGGCAAAATGTGTTTCTAGAAGCAGCGTTGTATACAGACATTGATTAAAATAGGAAACTGTTGGGCTTCTACCTATAATATCGACCACACTATGTGAGGTTCACTGAGATGTGATTTGGCATTTTATGAATACAACTGAATTGGACGGATTACTGATTTTTTCTGGATTCATGAAAGGAATCATATAATATGTAAATATCAGTTAAAGTAGATGATTTTCCCATGGGTGTAGTGAACCTGCTTCTGGTCTGTTCAGAGGCAGCAACGTTCACGTTCATTCAGAGTTTCTGTTCTCTATATTTAGTTTTATTTTATTGGGTCTTTTTCATACCAGTGCTGCATCTATATGTGTAACTAATTATCTATATAACACCGGTGTGCTCTCCTTTCTGTTCCACTAGTTATAATTTTGATAGCTGCTTATAATTCCTGTCTCTATAAATTACATCTGACTGTATGTTAAAGCTAAACTGCAGCACCAGAACCGTGTTTAATATTCAACATGAGGTGATGTAGCGTCTGAACGGCAGCCATTGATCCTGTGTGTGGAGTTAATGAACAACCAGCTGTGTCTGTAGACAACGTTTCTTTAAAAGCTTCCCAGACTGCTCGTGAAAACTGGGTAGCTTCACTGCTGTTTCCAATGTGGCATTCATTTCATGACAGTGTCCTTCCTTAGATCAGTTTGCTCAACGTGATTATCGATTCGTAACACAGCGACGGTTTATTCTACCGAACAAGTACAATGCAGAAGACAGTCATGTGCAGAGCCATGGTCAGGTGGAATCTATTACAGCTGTATTTAGTTCAAGAGGATAGTAAAGATAGGCTCAAAATTCTGTTGAAACAAAATTTACAAGTTTTTAAGGAGGTACAGACAAGGAAAATGGTGTTTAAAATTAAATGTAAAGCTGGTGAGAGCAAAGAATGTAAAATGTACTTTTGCCCTATTTTCTTGGATTTCAATGAGTTGAAGAACATGATGGATAAATATGTTATTTAAGGTCATTCTGATTATATGTTTATTATGAAGAATTATGAATTGTTTGTATCTATGAAAGAATCAAGTTCCTATGAGTTCCAGATTACTGATGATGGATTTATAGTTCTGAGTATGATTTAATGAATGCTGTACTGAATGACAATATGTTCCTCTACCTTATTTTACTTAATTGTAAAGTTAACGAGCTGAGCTGTTGTGTTTGTTGTGTGTATAAGTGTGACTGCGTATGTGTGTGGACCCCAGGAAGAATGCTTATGCTGGTGCTAATGGGGATCCTAATAAACAAAACGAAAGATGATGTTTTATGATCAGAGTCCTGGGAGGTGTTTTACAGTGACTGTACTGTTCAGGTGAGCTTTGATTCCTGCAACAACCAAACTCTGCTGCTAGCTAGTAATCACAGGCATTACTCACACGACACACAACCTAGACTTTATAGGTCAGGCGGTCACAACACAAAGTCTTATGCACAAGAACGTAAACCAGAAGTCGGAAGGCCGATAAAATATGACACCAAACCTGATAGGATGCTGGTCGACTACAGGACGCTGCGTCATGTTTTGTCTTCCTGAGGCGTAAAAACAACACACGTGTATGAATATTCCAGAGATAACCAGAAATTAGCAGCCTGGACTAGTTTAGCATCTTGTTTGCTGTGGCTGGTTGGGTCGGCCACCAATCACAGGACTGACATGTTGATCTCCAGCCTGGCTCCTCCAGATGGACTGAATCCTCCAAGTCAGTACACTGATAGATGGTTATAGTCACGGTTAATGCAACAGTAATTTGTGCATTTTAGTTGGAGACGCAGATTTCTTCACAATTTCTCTGGAAAAAACAAAACTGTTTTGGTTTGATTTTGTATTTTGCGCTGAGATTGCACAAATTGTGACACTGAAAGGGTTTATTCAGCAAACTTCTGTAAAAAAAAACAAAAAAAAAAACAAACAGTAAAATCAAGCAGCAGGAGAAATAATAGTTAAAAAGTGATAGAAGATTGTAACATTTAAAAACTAAAATAAAGGCAAATACAGGTCATATAATATCATTTTTAAATATCATAAAAGTGTGAATAAGTCTGTAAAAATACAGATTGTTGATGTAAATATTTATCACAGTTTTGATCTTTTTTTTGCAATTAACATGCAAATTAAAAAGTGTACTTTATGAAACTGTAGTCAACGGGCAGGTCTGTTATATATGTGGTTGAGTTTGTAACCACAGACCTGGACACTTGTCAGCATTTACTTTTCTTTTTTCTTTTGATATTTATTAAAGGAAACAACCATGACTTAACTTTGACTAAAGCTGTTCCTTGTATTTACTTTAAATTACAACAAGAATCGTCTCTGGAGCACTTCAACCCTTCAACAGTGTTTAAAAGTCCAACAACATGCTGGTTGTGTTTCTTAAATGAGTTCATTCAGTCATTTCATCACTTTAAGTGAAAACCTTTCAGAAAAACTCTCGTTTTCGGCCTGAAAATAAGAACTAGAGATTTCTACCTTGGATTTATTTGAAATTATAGAAAATAGGGCGCTGTGATGGCTCACCTAGTAGAGCTGGCGTCCCATGTACAGGGGCTAAAGTCCCTGATGCAGTGGTAGGGAGTTCAAGTCTGGCTCATGACCCTTTGCTGCAGGTCCTTCCCCCATTCTTCTCCCCTACTTTTCACTTTCCCGTCTCTCTCTTCACTGTACTATCAAATAAAGGCCAAAAAATAACTTCAAAAAAAAGAAATTATAAAACAAGGTTTTTACTCCCGCTGACAGATTTCGGTGGCGGGTTCAACAAGCTTGGAGGACAATGTCAGGTGTTTGAGGCCTTGTGCAGGTTAAGGTAAAGCTTCATTTATTGCTCTTTTCTGAAGTTAAACGTTAGAAATATCTTAATGATGCTGATGAGGTCTAAGCAGAGCGTTTCCTGTGTCTCTCACTAGTATCTTCTAAACTTTCCAGTTTTTGGAAAAGGACATGAGTGACTGATTTACCAGAGTCACTGCAGATTGGTGTCCTGTCGGTCCTGTTTTGTATAGGACAGTATAAGATGTCTGCTGCTGGGTTAATTAGTTGATTAATCTATTAGTTGAAACTGAAACAGTTTTAATAACTGACTAATCATTTTATTCTCTCTTCAGTCAAAAAACCCTCAACCTGCTCTGGTTGCAGCTTTGGGTCTTTGCTGCTTGTGTCATCATTCTGTGACTCTGGAGAGAAGATGCAAAACTTAGCTGCCTGAATGCCGACCAGAACCAGAACGTCTGCTGATTGCCATCAACCTTTTCATTTATCTTTAAAGCAGATCAGAGAAGTGCAGCTGTTTACTAATCTGACTTGTTACCAGGACGGTCTCTTATGTCTTCTGACACTCAAAAACTTTACCTTCGATGCTCTGAGCAGCTGCTGATGTTAACATTTTCAAAAAACCAGCCTCCTCAACCTGGCTTTTGATTAGATCATTTTATGGTCGTTATCTATTTTATTTAATCATTTAGTTTTTGTTTTCAGAGTTTAAAAATGTTCTGTCCCTTCTCATCTGTTATCATCATGACCCTTTGTTCATTTATTTGTACTTTTAAATTATTGTCCTTTTAATTCTTATCATTGGTTTTATTACCTTTGTCATTGTCTATTTAAAGCAGTCTGAGTTGCAGTAACCTGCTCCAGTCTGACTGATTGATCCTCATTAATGATAACTAACATGATCCACAGGCCACAGCTTCTTCATGTCATCACATTGTGGAGCATCTTTCTGCATGTATTCACATATTAATGAGGAACACTGATTTAAAACTTCAAGCTAACAAGTCCACATTAGATTTCACGTCTGCAAACATGTTGAAAAATATTTGTTATTTAATGAGATAACGGTGAGGAATGTAGCTTTCTTGGACAGTCGTTTTTCACTTTTGATTTTATTTAGTTTTTAAAAACTAAACCATTAATCAAGAAAATAATCTGGACTTTTTTTATTGCAGTTCTAGTAGTATTTATAATTTAGGGCTAAACGTAGGGAACATATGACATTTTTATTTTTATAAAAATAATTAATCGACCTACAAAGTAGATGCAGATCAGTTTCATATGTAGATCATAGCCACAAACAACAATGCCATATGACTATTTTTATATAAAATTATTCTTATGTACACATATATCAAACAGAAGACATACAGTTTAAGAAATACTTCCCTACAGGGCCTTTATCATACCAAGGACTTACAATTTAATGGCAGCAAACATCTCAATTAGACAAATATGTTTATGAAATCTGCTCAAACTGACCGTCCTGAGCATCATATTTTGAAACCAGAATCTCCCAGAATGCTCAATAATCCACTTTGATTTGATCTGCACGGCACAAAATCACAACATAAACCATCTCAAGTCACTTTAAGGTCAAGACTTGAGAGAAATAACTGTGTCTGAATGTGAGCAGCTGACCTGTGAAGACGGTTATCTGCTGATAAAGATCCTTCTGTCTGATGTTAATGTGCTCTAAGAGGAGAACACTTCACCTTCTCACCAGCTATTGTTCATATTGTTCTCTGCTTTTATCTGCCTGCGTGACCCTGCAGGTGATAATTAAACTATTTAGTGTTACACAAAGCCTTTATCTCAGTAAACACACTGGGCCCGACCACGCTGAGTGAATGTTGTTTTGAATGGATCTCATTTACACTTTCTTCATTTAAAGTCAAACTCAAATTTCAGGAAAATGGAGTAAAAATGAGGTTTACTGTGCTCCTTTTAAACTGTTTTTGCTTCAACTTGCTGCTATTTTCCTCCAGTAAGATTAGACAGTAAAGAAAAGGCAAGAAGAGCAAATTTAACGACTAAACCATGTTTTACATTTTATGTTTGGGTTAAGAAAATATTTAAACACTTGAAAAATCTCATTGACTTTCCTCTAAATTAAGTTGCAGCAATGCAAACCGTACATCCAACTTTAAACAGTGTCACCAATTGAAGCAACCCAATTTATATTCTCTTTTTTCAGGTTTTTATCAGTTATTTGTTTTGTTTTTTTCTTGAGCACCCAAATATGTAATTTTTTTTTTTTTTTTACATTATTCTTTTAATTAACACAAACCCTACACAGAGCTCAGAGCTGTGAGCAGTTAAAACCTGTAAAAACAACACAACCACGTTTTCTAGGGAATCTTTTTATCTGATGCAGGTCCAGAACACACACATGAGGGACGGCTTGTGGAAAACAGTTTGCAAATCCTTCAGGCCTCAGAACCAAACAGAAGAAGGGCCTCTGAGATATTTACAAATGTACAGACCAGAGTGTTCCTCCACTTCAGGAGGCTTCAGGAGTTCAGGATGGGCCTGATGCTGCTGCCGGTGCTGCTGCTGTACACTCCGTGGTGCTGGTAGTAGCTGCTGCTGTCGCTGTGCGCCGGATCCAGGCCGCTTTTGGCGGCCATCAGAGCCCCGGACACCGGACAGCCGTAGCCTCCGTACTGCACCACGGGCTCCAGTTTGTGGTGCTGCGGCTCGGACATGAGGTTGTTGATGGAGAACGGGTGGTTGAAGGGGTAGTGGTGGTGGTGGTAGTGGTCCGGCTTCAGGTGCGCGGCCTCCGGCAGCAGCAGCGGGTGGTGGTGGGGGTGAGGCAGCAGGTGCTGGGGGTGAGACAGCGGGGAGGCCAGCGCCGGTTTGACCCCCTTCACCTCCGGGGCCGGCGGGGAGGACGGGGACGGGGAGTGCGGGGAGTCCGAACCGGAGCTGCTGCCGGTGACCGAGCCGCCCTCCGAGCCCGGCTTCCCCGCCGCCTCCCCCCTCTCACCGGCGCCGGGCTTCTTCCCGCACTTGAAGCGCTTCTGCCGCCGGAGGTAGCAGCCGTTCTCGAACATGTTCCCGGAGTCCGGGTGCAGGGCCCAGAAGGAGCCCTTGCCCGGTTTGTCCGGTGACCGCGGCACCTTGATGAAGCAGTCGTTGAAGGAGAGCGAGTGCCGGATGGAGTTCTGCCAGCGCTGCTGGTTCTGCCGGTAGAACGGGAACAGGTCCATGATCCACTGGTAGATCTCGTTCAGCGTCAGCATCTTGCTGCCGGACTGCTGGATGGCCATGGTGATCAGGGAGATGTACGAGTACGGCGGCTTGGCGTGCGTGTAGCTCCGCCGGTACGGCTTGGACTCCCGGGGTCTGATGCTGCAGGCCTGTCCGTACACCGGGCTCATCACCGGCATGTTCCCGTACGGCGGCGGGCTCATGGGGCTCATGCTCGGGGGCAGCGCGGCGCCCAGGCCCGCCATCCCGGCCCCGGGCTGCACCGCGGCCCCGGGGCCCTGCGGCGGCATCCCGGCGGGCACCGGGGCGCTGCTGACCCCGTAGTGCGCGTTCATGTGGCCGCTGCCGCTCATGCCAGGCGCGCTCATGTAGCCGCTCATGGAGTTCATGTTGCCCGCTGAGGGGTAACACTGGAACACAGGGGCAGTTAGTTAGACCGCTGCACAGGTTTTTATATCAGCTATAAATATACAAAAAGCTTTTGAAAAATATCACGACTTTAATTTTTAAAAATCAAAAATCGCAGCAGCAGAATGAGGCCTGCATGAAGTCAGATCAACAGAAATAACCAGAACATCATCAGTTAATGTCTGAAGTTAAATCATACCAAACAATAATGATTTTAACTTGTTTCAAATGTATTTTCACATTATCCTGCTGATTATTTTAATTAAATTAATCATTCTAAGTTATTCAAAAATGTCTGGAAACTACACATGTATGCTGGAGGTTTGTCTTCAATAATACACTTTAATGATAAACTGATTATCCTAAATATTTGCTGATCAATTTCCTGATTAACAACAACTTGATTAAACATCTTGATTTTCACTTTACTGTAACAAACCTGGATTCAGTCCAGATGTCATTTTTAATGCAACAATAATACACAATACTACAATCCATGTATTTATTTCCAATTCCTGTTTCCATTATTTCTGTTTATCTCCAGCATCATTTGTAGTGATTCTCTGTTGACATTATCCAATTGGATTTAGTAATTAATTAATGTAACCATAATAAAGCAGATCTCCTTCTATCTGAGGAGAAGCATCTTAAATCTCAAACCTTCTCATTTTCCTCCTTTAAGGATGTGTTATCTGACTACAACTCATCATTTTTATTCCTTCACATATAAACTCAGGCCCGTGCACCTTTATTAGCCTCAGTAATAAATTAAAGACATATTATTTCACCCTATACATCGAGCTCAGTTAACAGGGGTTTGAGGAAGTCATCTAACTCAAAGGGCAACAAGAAAATATTTCATTTAGTGCATCCCTATACACGCAAGAATAACCCAATTCTCTCCAGAAAACATCCATGAAAATCTGTTGTGAATCTTTTTTTTCTCTCTTATGTAGATTTATTCCTAATTTATTTTTTGATCTTATTGATTTAAATTGTTGTGTGAAATCCACTGAGCACTGTGTGGAAGCTGTGGGCATCCAAATAAAGAGCAATAACTGTAATAAAGGATAATAGATCATTAACCTATAGGAGCACTGCCTTTTTGTTTTACAACATGAATGCTGCTTCAAAGCTCTCTGGAACAGATAATTAAATTCTTATTGTATAAAAACATCCTAGTGTTGCTAAATCCCCTAAATTCCCAGAAAAATCAAAGAGCATGATGTCCTCACCACAGCCTTTATAATCATCATTATTACCATTAATGCTGGAAATCTTCAGCAATGATCATGATGCTGCTTGATTTTTAGTTTTCTTGTTTCTTGACATCCACTTAATCCTTTTTTTACTACAACAATTGTAAAATACAACATTTAAAGCAGGTTGCATTTAAAAACTCTTGCTGCAGTTTAGTCACTGAGCCACATCTACAACCTGAAAATCAAAGTCTTGCATTCTTATTTCCAGAACAAACAAGGTCTCCAGCTCATAATATCTGGTGCACATATAGTTGCTCAGTTTCACCTTGATGAGAAGAATTATTTTGGAAAATATATTTCAGATTTAATCTGAAATTCAGCTGCAGCTTTGCTCCTTTACCTGGAGAACACAACATGAGCTAATCTCTCATTTTAATGCACTGCAGGATTAAAAATACATACATAAAAAATCACACTAATTAATGAACATTTTCATTTTAATGGCAGATTTAGAATGTAGTTTAAAATGTGCAGCCTGTATAACTGAGCACAGATGAGGCCTGTGTTGGCCCCTGAGTCGTTCTAAACCTTAACTTAGATGTTTGTGCCTCTGATCAGTTCGTCTCCTCTGAGGGAGAAAGTTTCTCTCTGATCAATATTTAATCACAGAGTCAACACGCGGCTGATAGCAGCTGGATGGACGCACCTCGGTGTCTCCGTAGTAGTAGCTGCTGCTCCAGTCCGGGTGCTCGTGTCCCTCCATCTTAACGGCGCTCAGCATCGTGCACGATCCGCCACCGATTCATCCAAACGGCGTCACAGCAGGCGGGAAAACAGACACAACACCCGCCTGTCCGCCGGTAACGGGCCGGAGGATCCTGGCTGTTTGTCTCCGGGTCTGACTGAGTGACAGCTGACTGACTGACTAGTGAGGGAGGCGGACTGAGGCTCTGAGCGGCTCCTCCACCTGCTGCAGAGCTGCTGTCCAATCAGCGGCCCGCCTCGGCCGCCACGGCCGGGCCAACATCCGGGAACCCCGGGGCTGGATGTGAGGATGGGCCCCTGAGCCTCAGCGTGTAGGACAGGGTCAGGAGGCAACTAAAACAAAGATGTAGTTATTTAAGTTTCAGGTAGGAGCTGTTCAGATGTAAATATTTGATATGATGAAATAAAAAGAAAAAACTTAGACTTAGCCTGACTTTATTAATCCTAGAGGGAAATCCAGGTGTTACAGCAGCATGGCTACTCAACAAAGGGGGTAAACAAGGCAAAAGACAACACAGAATATTATGGTAGGGCATAAAATGAAGGTAAAATAAAATAAAATATAGAAAATATCACATAGAAGAAAGTCAACAAAATTTCCAAGAATGTATAAGAGAGATACAGAAATGTGCAAATGAACAGAATGTGCAAAAAATAATGTGCTATTATATGATAAAATAATACACTGCTCAGATTGATGTATTAAAGAGTCTTATTGCTGCAAGGATGTCAGAAAAAAAGACAATTAAAAATGGTGAACTTTCCCAAATTGTAACAGCAAACAGCTAAAACAATGAGTTTTAGTCCAACAAGTGGAGCGAAAAAAAAAAGTAATTTTACCATCGAACACTGCAGAGAACGATATACTATTTATATAAACATGGCTTCTTCTTTTCTCTGACACTATTTAAAATTTTGGCCTGTGTTTTTGTTTGTTTGTTTGTTTGTTTTGCAGTTAACTAGTTATTATATTTAATTTAACAAAACAAAATCTGTAAAATTACAGGGAGAAACTGACCAAAAAAATTTAAAATAAATGAATAAATAGAGTTGTTTACCGGTTTTCTGTGATTGTAAACTTAAAAAACTGGACGGCTGGATTGTTGATCAGATCTTTAAAAAAGAAAACATCTGAATATTTGGCTTCAAGGGAAAAATGAGCTTTTTTCACCTTTTGTAGACTTTAAACACTAAACTATTAATGAAAATAAGTGCCAAGGTATTAATAACAAAAACAAAGCCTTAAGAGGTGCACAGTTGTACATTTATAGGTTTAAATAACTTGTTTATCACTATGAAAACAGAAGAGGTTAAACACCCAATTTTCTTTGAAAAGCAATAATTTGCCCTTAATTTTCACACAGTGAACCTGAAAAAATAAAACTTTTGCACTTCCTAGTTTGCACCCATTATTATTATTTTCAAAGTGAACCATATTTCAGTTTGATATGTAAAAGCAAAAAAAAAGGTTTCAGGGGGATTGGAAGACATTTTTATCAATTGCAAAAAAAAAAAACAATAGCACTTATAAATTTGTTTATTTTACATATTTCTATATTTTAGACCTCAGTTTAATCTAATGAGAAACTTGTTTCACATGTACATAAACAGTGGACACCAGCGTTCACACAGCAGGGGGCGTTGCAGAAAGAGGTTAAATAGATGCATGTTGCTGGTATGCAGAAAGGGACTTTCTAGGCTCCTGGGGGTTTGGTTACATGAGCAGGTGTCTGATTGGTCATCTGATGATGCAGCTTTCCCACTTCTCTTCATCCCTCAAGCTCACGTTCAGATTTAAATATTACATCATTGGATGTCATCAGCTGCAGGGTGGCTCAGTGGTTAGCATTGTTGTCTCGCAGCAAGAAGGTCGCTGGTTCACGTCCCGATGAGGACACCTGGGATCTTTCTGTGTGGAGTTTGTATGTCCTCGTGGGTTCTCCCCGGGTTCTCCAGCTTCCTCCACAGTTCAAAAACATGTTGAGGTTAAATGGTGATTCTAAATTGTCCGTAGGTGTGAATGTGAGTGTGCTTGGTTGTCTGTCTCTAAGTGTAGCCCTGTGATAGACTGGTGACCTGTCCAGGGTGTCTCCTGCCTTCACCCTGAGTCAGCTGGGATAGACTCCAGCCCCCCATGACCCTAGTGAGGATTAAACGGTGTATAGATGATGGATGGATGGATCATTGGAGGCCTATCAGACCCTCAGCCATACCAATCTCTGTACTAAATTCTCTGGACTGTTTACCAAAGTATCTAGAAACATACACAAATGCAGACGTTAAACACAAAAATCAACCCACTCCACTACACTAATAAACATTTCTGTTCCTCCTGCAGCACATCAACTATCTGCTTTCATGATGAGGTTCACGGTGCAGCAGAGAAGAGACAGAAAACAGAGTTGGTGTAATAATAATGACAATAATAATAATAATGATGATGGTAGGAAAACATCCAAGCTTAAAAAAATTTGATGATAGTTTCATAAACCTCTCATCAGAACAATGTCAGGGGGGTCCTCACCCTTCAACATTTATCTCAGTCTCCCTCATTAAAAGGAGCTTGTTGGTTCTAAGAGTACACAGTGGTGGAGGAGGTATTCAGATACTTTTCTTCAGTACTGACACAGAGCTGTAAAAGTACTCCCAAAATACTGCTGTTTAAATAAAGTATGTGGTACTGAAAGTTATCACTGGTGCATTTATGTGTGAGCAGCATTTTGTTGATGGAGCCGATGTTTGTTGTATATGACTGCAACTGATGATTATCTTCTTAATGGATAAAACAGGAATATTTTCTCCATCAACTGATTAGTGGATTGATGTGTGGAAATTCAGACAGAGCTGAGAAATGCAGTTGATGTCACCCAGAGCTCAAAGCAGCACCGTAACAAGCTTACAAATGATCATAAATAGATTCAAAGAAAAGGCAGCGAATCCTCACATTTAAGAAGCTGCACTCATGGCATGCAGTTTTGTTTCTTTCTACATGATGATCAAAGTGGCTGAACTCATTCTGCTGCTTGTTTTTTATCGTCGAATAGTTTGATTTACAGGAAAGCATCACATTGTTTAGCCACTCGTATGTTTTGTTTGCAAAAATCTTAATTTCATGAAGTAATAAGAGCAATATTTCCCCGTGATCATGTAGTGAAGTTGAAGGTATAGCAGTGCCAGCATCCAACATTCAGGAACAGCTCCTCAAAACTGCACTGTAAAATTTTCGGGTGTAAATTTATAGTAAATTACTGGCTACTAATTGCATTACTTTCACAGTAATTTAGTAAAGAGTCTTCTGGATGTGAGCAGGTGAAATCCAGCCGACACAAGATCCAATGATTCTTGTGTGAGCATCAAATATACAGACCAGTGTGTGATGATTTTCAAAGTGTTTCTATCAGAGTCTCAGGCAGAGTGGAGGCTGCCTGGGATCTTCCTCCTCCTCCTCCTCAGCTGCACCCTTTACTGTTTGTGGTCTGACAGTGTGTGTTTACCTGGTGGTGAATCTGAAAGGAAGGACGGCCGGGACAAGTCGGACCACCATGCTCTCTGCACACACTCCGCTTGTTTTCCCTCCTGCGGACGTCAAACAGCCACAAATATTTCTCCTGTTTGTGGGTCACACAGTGCGACTGTCAGGAGGCCGGAAGATTTGTTAAAGCTGCAACTTAGTGAAGAATTGAACTCACCTGCAGAGGATCATTAGAGGTATTTACAAGCCAGATGTTATCTTCAGAAGAAATAAGGAGTCATCTCAAAGGAGCTCTTTCGTGAAATGTAAGACAGAAAAGGTAAAAATTATTTTAAAGGGCAGAACAGAAAAATCCAGACTGGAATTTAAAGTGAAACTGCTGTCATAAAGGTGGAATAAAGGAATAAGTTTCTGGGGTTCTGGGGATAGTGGGCCTGCTCAAAGCACCATATTAGTTTTCTTTTTAAATGATGCAATTTTTGACATATTTAGGACACAAATTCAACTACGTGAAGAGTTATTAAACAAAATTCTGGGTTTTTAAAACATTGTTAGTTGATTCAGTCATGGCAAACTATGGTTAGATCTGGAACATGAATGTATGCTAAAGGCACAAACTGGCTAAATGGGCTAGATGCTAACAAAAGAGTGCAAATATGGAATAGAAAGACAACTCCAGTGGTGCAAAATACAAGTATAAAAAGACAAATAAGAATATTAATACATAGATATAGATATAAATATGGTGACAATGAGAACGCTAAAGTCATAGAATGTATATAAAGATGGACGTAGCCTCAAGGTCTAAAGGTCATTCTTTCTTAGAGCCAGCAGGGGGCGACTGTGCAGGTTGTAAAAAGATGTCCGATTGTATAGACGTCTATTAGAAAATGGCCCTACTTCCAACCAGATGTTTTATCTCACTTAATGTTTTCCTGATCACTTTATGGTCTCAGTTGCTAGTTTCAGAACTTTTTGAAAACAGCATGATGTTCATTTTGTAAATTGTGGTGTCATTTAAAGTAAAACAAAGTATAAAGCAGGGTATGCTATCTCTCCCTCAGTACATCTGCTTTTTCACAGCCAAATTCCAAACTTCAAAACATCAGTCCACAAACCATCACAGTCGCTACGTCCGTCTTTTATATGCAGTCTCTGGTTAAGACACGCTGCGGTTACACTTATTAAGACTTCTGCATGTGTTTTCACCACACAGATGTCACCATCATACTGTCTAAAGTGTGAAAGCAAAATATAATCACATGACATTTCCAGGTGTTTATACCGGTAATTCTTTAGAATTTCATTATTTAAGTTAATGGGACGTGGGCTCAGATAAGAAGCATGAAAATAGATCGATTAACCAAAAACGTTTTTATTTTGCTTCAGTCATTCTTTCAGCAAATATTTCAAAATGTTACTAGTTTTTGCAACAAAATTGGAAGATTTCTGTTATATATGATGGCAAATGACACATATTTGAGTTTGGGACTGATGAGCGGACAAAAGAAAAATAAATCGCAGGTGAGAGACGATATTTGACATTTTTAGAAATTGAAGACATTTGTAATACTGTTGAAGGCCTTGGGATTGAATTACATTTTAAAGACTTTTCCAGACGTGCAGATGGTCTGCTTTGTATTAATCTTTTAGTCAGAAGACTTCTTTCAAAATCCTCCAAAAAAAAAGATGTTTTTGTGACTGAGAATAACAAACTGCTCCGAGTTTAGACCTGTAAGAGCTGAGAACAACTGTGAGACCATCCACACACTCACAGAGTAAAGACCAATAGTCAGACTTATTTATTTATGTATTTTTATTTATTTATTTATTTTTTTGTATAATCTGTACTCTTGCTTTGAATGTTATTCTGTCAAAATCACAGTGTGTAGTTAAAGGAAATTGTATGTATGTTGCTTTGTTGCACATTGTGACTATACTGACATCTGCCGGTGAATCACCGAAACTACAGCAGCATTACAATTCTTCTGTTTCTTTTTTCTTTCTTTTAAACCCATAATTAGAATAAAATAAATAAATAAATGCAGCTGCTGAATCTGTTCCATAGTTGTTGTTTTTTTAAAAATGTAGTCTGTTTCACAATTTAAACAATGAACCTGTGAAGACAACTGAGGAAGACGTCTGTGAGGTGACATTTAGGATAAAATGTCTTCATATATATTTTAAAATAAAAGTAAAAATAAATCTTCTGCACCACCTGCTCTGGTGGGTGAATCTGTTACCGGGTTAACAACTTACATTTTGAGATATTACCCAAACAATTAGTTAATTAATAGATTTGCATTTTCTGTTTGGTGACAGTTTATGTATACAGTTTAGTTTTACGATTAAACAGTGTTCCTGAAAAAGTATTATTATTATTGTTGTTGTTATTGGTGTTAGCAGTAGCAGTAGTATTGCTAGTATAAAACAGCGTTACTATTTGTTTAAGTATACGTTTCTTAAGAAAAAAAAAAGTCGATACGTTTTCTATGTGGTTTGTACCTCCGAGCTTCCGTACGTTGAGGTAGCAGTTAGCCTGTTAGCTGTGATTGTACAACACAAGGACAACTGACCTGCCACCTGCGAACATTTCACAGTTTTAAGGCAGTTTCGGTCGTTATTCTGTTTTTTTCTTCTACCACAGACCTAAAGGTGAGTTAACTTCAGATTAGAGAACGTAAACTGGAGGTTAAACAGATTTAATGTGACAACTTCACCTTTAAATGAAGGCTAAATGTGTTTGCTAGCTTAATAAGGTGTCGCTTCTTGCCTCAAGATTATAATATAAAGCTGTCATTTCTAAAATAGACTCCTGCAGTTATAGAAACTTTAGGCTGTAAGTTTAGGCTGAAACCTTAATTCAAACGACACAATGCTGTAAATGACGAGAGAGAGAAGAGAAGAGGCTGCTGACATGCTGGATGCTGGTGTGTCAGGTCATTTTGCAGCCAGGCGCTTTAATGTCCACATTTGTAGTCTTAACAAATCAGACAGCTTTGGACCATCGTGTCCAACAACGTGATCCTGGGAAAACACAAGCAGCTAAAGCAACCTCTATGTATGGCACTACTACATGATGTAAGTGGTTGTGATACAATACAACAGGCTGCCTTCATGTTAGCTCAGTGCATGCACACTGCTATTGTCTATGCATCTGCAGCACTTGATGCTTTTGAAGATTCTCGTGGTCAAATGATTGCATATTTTGTGCCTGTACTCCTGTTGAAAGTTAACTCTTATCTTCCCAAACAAGTAGATTTTCATAATGTACTCATATTAAATCAGTCAAAGGAAGGAAGGAAGACAAACTTTACCTGTGACAGCTTGCATCCCTGTTAGTCTACATAAAGTTGTGTTTCTGTGTGTTGATCTTTCTGCAGATGCCTCCCAAATCTATGGAGCCTCTGGCCAAAAGACTCATGAGGGGAGTGATCGCTCTGGAGCTGGTGGGTGTCTTCGGGGCGTACGGTCTGTTTCACGCGATGAACAACAGTCAAGGTATCAGCTTGATATTAGGAAGCAGTCATCAGTGTCAGACACAGGCTGTGGAGCTGCTGGAATGAAGCAAAGTGATTCAACATCTGATTTATTTCCTCCTGCAGATTTCAGAAACACCATGAACAAGAGATTCCCATCGATTCTGGAAGGTAATCAGATGAACTTATTTATCCTCCTGGAATAGTTTCTGACTTAAAGGTTACAGCATTACGACAGTTTTTACCAATTACATTTTCATGAGGGTTTATCAGGAGTCCAGGTTAAAGCTGCTGTTGTAACTACTTAGAATTGGACACCAGGTTTATTTACATGTAGCAGCTGCTTAGACTGATTTTGTTAATCACAAATAACTTTGAGAACTTTAAGCTGCTTGTTTAACTAAAGTACCCCAGGATGCTGTTCCCTGTGTAATTGTTAGATATCTAAAACTTAATTCATGAAGTTTTACTGTTGCACCCACTGATCCACCGACTCTCAGATCTAATCTGGAAAAATCTGAATTTCACACTAAGATTGTAAATAGGGGGCTGCAAGGTGGCTCAGTGGTTAGCACTGTTGTCTCGCAGCAAGAAGGTCGCCCCGGTGAGGACACCCAGGATCTTTCTGTGTGGAGTTTGCATGTTCTCCCCGTGCAGTGTGGGTTCTCTCCGGGTTCTCTGGCTTCCTCCCACAAGGTTCAAAAACATGTTGAGGTTAATTGGTGATTCTAAATTGTCCGTAGGTGTGAATGTGAGTGTGCTTGGTTGTCTGTCTCTAAGTGTAGCCCTGTGATGGACTGGTGACCTGTCCAGGGTGTCCCCTGCCTTCACCCTGAGTGGATGGATGGATTGTAAATAGGTGGATTTTAGTTAAAACTACTTCCTAAAAATCAAAACTTGCCTGGCTGATCTGTTTTTAGTTAATTAAAATTACATATTTTGGTGGAACCAAAAAAACAAAGAGTTTTACATTTGTTCAAACTAAAACAATCTATCATATTAATCTGGTGTTTTCAGAGGTTACGTCTGTAGAAAACTGTATCAGGATCAGAAAACATTAGCTTTAATGTGAATACACATCTTTATCAAACACAGGGGCAGTGTGAATATGAACTTATTAGAATGAATTTATTAAAGAAATTCTGCTGGTTTTGTATTAAATTGGGAAATTTGTCTTTGATCTTCTACAGACACAAACCTGTCACCATGACAACACGCTGTCCAGCATAAGAGTCTTAAATTTTTACAAAACTGAAACGCGGCTCGTCTTCAGATCAGACATTTCCTTCTCATTAAACAGAGAAGAGGTACTATCAGTGTGCAGCTTTAATCAGCTGACAGACTGGATTTGAAAACCAGTTTCTGTTTGTCTGCTTCCGTTTCCTCTCAGTTTACTACAAGTCCAACGAGTGGGCGGGCATCCCCGGCATCCGAGAGAGAGACCACGAAGCCTGGACAGCCAAACAGGAGTGAAAATGTCCATCAGTGAAAAGTCCACATCATCAGCTACTACTTCTTCTTCTTCTTGTTCCCAAACGTCCTGCCTGCCGTCCTGGCTCGGCCGAACATCGGCTTCTTCTTGTTGAACATGGTCTTCTTCCTGCGCAGCGTTTTGACATCGCGGTCGTGGATCCAGTCGTCGCGCTGAGACTCCCACTTCAGCTGCTTCAGACCTGCGAGACAAGACAGGAACAAGACCTGAGTGGCTGCACAGCATTTTATTCATGTGATGGAACAAAACCTCAGAGGGGCGTTTTGGAATGTTTTTAATCACTCTGTCTAATTACAACACGGCCATTTCCACAGGAAGAGGGCGGTCTTACTTAGACTGGAATCAAGTTAAACAGGGATCTCTGGACAGGAGGAATAGCAACAACAAACAATAACCTGTTTCGATACACATATGTGAAAATTCCAAACAGTTGAATGTTTCTGGAAACATGTTGGATTTGTTTTAGACGATGCTAGATGGGGCCTTGAGATGGTTCAGCAGTGAGTGTTTGAGGGTGACTATGACTGATGTGAGTGGTTTTCTCTCTGTGGAGAAGTTATTAAACGTGGCTGGTATCCAGCAAATTCACTGAAAACCTTTCTGTGTCTACTTTTTCTTTACACTGTGTTGCTCAAAGCTTAGTTATTGTTGCTGTATAAAGACCCGACACACTGTATAGTAGTGATGGGTCCAGAAACACCGATGTATCAGCGCATGTGTCGAGCTCATGAAGCGAAACCCCGTGTCGGTGCGCGTGTCGCTTCAAGAAAGTCACGTGACCGATACAGCTGCTGTTTCGTCTGTCACTGAGGCGCCAAATTGTTTATAAGGACGCGCATCTGTCAACGGGATGCATCTCTGCCCAAAGGATCACAGATCTTTTGAAGCGCAATTCCAAGCTATTATGGAGGCTGAAAGAAAAAGAAAGGTTCCCGCCGTGTGGGACCATTTTGATCTTCTATCAGCAAATAAGGTATTTGGTTTTATTTCCTTGTTGTTTAATCCTGTTCCTGGAGAACTTGCATCAAAAACAATGTATTCGCATCAATGCCAAGACATTGGAACACTTGATTTTTTGGAATAAAAACTTCTATTAAGAAAAAAGCCTTCCTTGCCTCAAAGACGAGTACACAAGCATCCTCACATCCACACTTTCACTTTGATTTTCACGTTAAGACACATGTTCATGTTATTTATTGACTGTATATCTTAAAAGATGTTAAATATATTTTAAACTAAATTAAGATATAAAATAATGCAATATAAAATACAATAGCTTAAATTATAATATTGTTTATACTAGGTCATTAAATCAGTATGTCAGATGAGTCTGTCAACTAGGTTGCCTGTAATGATTTATAAGATCCAGCAGGTGTCAGTATTGAGCAACACTGACAGAATTCTTCACATTCAGTTGCGCCCTTTTGGATGTCAAGAGTCATCTCAGGAGTTTCAGTGGCCTCATGCTAAATTTCAGGAGTCACATCTGATGCTATCAGACTTGCTTTAAGTCTGTAACTGGTCACCTTCAGTTTTTGTTTCCTCGTTCATACCCTCAACAAGAAGTGCTAATACAAAAGCTGTATGTATTACCTGCTTTGTCTCTGTTGGCCATGGCGTTCAGCCCGATGTTGTCAAACTTGGAGCCCGCGTTCTCATCCAGCAGAGAGCCAAACTGAAAAACAAAGAATAAAGCTTCACATCCGACACAGTTTGAAACTCTTACTCTGAATGACGAAATTTAATTCTGAGGTAAAACCAACACACAACATCTACATAGAACATCTTTCAATGATCAGTTTTTTATTCCAGTTGCTAGAATAACAAAATGAATCAAAAAGGTAGAGAGGTAATAAAGTGGCAGCCAATGACAGGCTGCTGTAGTCACTCAAACATTTATCAGGACGTCTGCAAATCCGTACAGTCTGAAATGTATTCATGCAAAACGAAGGCCTTTAAACAGATTGTAGGCAGTTTCCCCTGAACAACTCACCTCTTCAGCAGAAGCAAACATGGCTGCATTTGTCTTTTCTTTCTTCTTCTTCTTTCCCTGTTTGGAACCTGACAGAACAAGCAGCCATCAACCTTCTGACCAATGCAGCAGCTGCAACATGAGCTTTCATAAAGCTCTGCTCATGAAAACCCAACATTATCAATAAAAGCTGAATAAAGAACTGTTCTCACCTAAAGATCCAGAGAAGTCGAGCTCCTCTGAGGATTTCCTTTTTCCCTTCTTGGTCCGAGGAGTGATGTCTGGAGCTTCCATGTCGTCATCATCTGAATCTGCAGCGAATAAATGTTTGTAACAGTTTGATTTAATTTTTTAGTGCAGAAATAAACTGACAACTACTGAAAAAAGTATGTTGATGTTAAAAGTAGTTCTACAAATACAGGCGTGACTTGATAATCTGACCCTTAACAATCTTAAACCTTGCTATTCGACAGGTTTTTAGGAAAAAAAAAAAAAAAAAGGGAACCCATGAAAATTAGCCTTTAACATACTGACAGCCTTGGATTCTGACTCCAACCTGACATTTTATGTCACAAATCAGGATAACGGTGTATTATCTGACAGATTGGCTACGTTCAGACTGCAGGACTTAATGCTCAAATTGGATTTTTTTTGTGAAATACGATTTTTTTTTGCGAGTTCGTGCACATTTCCAATTAAATACGACTTGTATGTGATCTGCTGTGTGAACTTCATACGACCCAAAAGTGTCTCGCATGCACAGAAGAGGACACGATGACGTCACACGCTGCGAGCATGCTCAGTGTTTACGGAAGTAAACATGGATGATGGAAACACAACTGTGACCGCTAACTAGACTGGCATCAGCAGCCAAGTACTGCCTGTGCGTTCCGGCCACTTCCACCCCATCAGAGCGCTCCCCCAGGGTGGAAGTGGTCCCCCGACTGCACTGAATATTCTGGTATTCATCATTAATTGAGATCAGAAAGTGCTATGCGGACCAGCCCTACTAGTTATTAAAACAACTACAAACAATGAATATTAACAACAAACGACCCTTCAGGCATCAAGCCCTCCTTGTATCTCGACCTCAGTCTTGACAATCCGACAGCCTTGCTATCCGACATCAAAAAAGGTTTTACATTTAGTGTCCGATTATCGAGTCACGACTGTACTACGAGAAAAACCTACTACTACTTTCAACACGTTTCACTTCTAACGGAGCGTTTTTTCATTGCAGAGCTGTTACTTTCTGAACCTGCAAACTTCCTCTGCAACTTTCCAACTCACTCACTCTTTCAGTGGTGGTGATCTCACATATAAAAATGTTTCTGGCTTAACAGAATCCAACTATGATGGAGGTCTTCGTGTGTGAGCTCGTACTAACCTCCAAACGCAGCAGCAGCAGCATCACCATCATCATCATCATCCTCCAGCTCTGGAACTAAAAGAACAAGAGACAGATTGACTCAGTCACTTAACCTGGACCACACAACGTACAAGAATACGGACCAAACCACATGAACACAGTCACAATAATATCATCTGAACTCAAATCTATGTAGGAAAACAAGATTTTGAATTTGAAAGCATATTAATTGATCTCTACATTATACACAATTAACAAAATACCCATTTGTTAAATAAGGTGTGATCATGATTTGAACTTTTTCATTTTCTCTACCTTCGTCATCATCATCATCATCATCTCCACCTCCGTCAGGATCCATGAACGCCCCTCCTTCATCGTCCAGTTCGTCTCCAAAGTCTTCCTCGTCCATGCTGCCCAGAGACACCTCCTCGTCATCCAGGTCGTCCACGTCCGAGTCGTCCTCGTCCGAGTCCTCTGCAGCTTTCTTACCTTGTTTGCTCTTCACATTACTGACACACAAACATTGAGGAAGGAGAGGACTTAGTCAAAACATTGCGATCAAATGTCAAAGTTTGTAAAGCTTATTTTACACAGAACAAAGTGTAGACGTGTGAGGACCAGTAGCACTGAAGAATGTAGAATAACCTCCTCAGCAGCAGTTTTCCTGTTTGTAGTCAGAGAAACTGAGCTGCAGAAAATGTAGCGTTATTCTTTTTTTTTTTAACAAATTAGCCACGAAGGATTTACACAAAACCCAACCCTGTGGTCTTAATGTAACACATTTCTATTTTGTGAACACACACTCAGCAGGTGCAGACAAGTATGAGAAAATGATTTAATGTTGATCACGTCTGAAGACACAAAAGGAGGTAGAACTGAAGTCATTTCCGTTGAGTTAGTTGAAGAAAATGCTGTTCAAGGTTCATGAAAACTTTGCTCACAAAATACATGAAAGACACCAATTTGAGTCTGAATAAAACTAATGTAAATATCCTGTGCTTCTGAACAATTAAGAGCAAAGAACTCACTGGGGGTTTGCTGAAATTAGAAGATAACTATGAAAATTATTGATGGATTAGGATGAGAAGACTGTGAGTAGATGACATATGTGGCCAACAGCATATCTAACAATGTGTTGTGTATTTATTTTTTTATTATTTGTTCTCACCCTGGTGAAGGAGACGAAAACATTTGGTGAATGAAGTGTGCAGCACAAGAGAAGAGCTGTGAGACGTCTTTCATATTAGGTGGTGTTGATTAGGGCAGGGTGACACGGCCAAAAATATTTATCACGACATAAATGAGAAAATTTGCGATAACGATATAGCTGACGATATAACTGACGCTAGACAAAATACTTCAAAACGGCACAACTTTGTTGGTGCAAATAAAAAAACAGAACCATTTCTTTTCCATTTCCAGCTGTTTTTGATGTGCATTAAAGCTATATTGTACCAAAACCAATAGTGCATCCTCGGTCGCCGCCATGCTTCTCGCTCCATGTGTGTTAGACCGGATGAAAACAACGGCCCTGCACGTTTCACTTAAATTTTATCGCAATATTTCACTTTCATATCATCCCCTAACATTACACCGGTATTACTGTGCACGGTATGATGTGACCCAGCTCTAGAATTAATGTAACAAAAAATAAAAGTAAAAACAATCATGCTGCTTGTAACAAACTGAAAACTGGTCCACTCACCCTGCAAAGTCCAGATCATCAACCCCCAGGTCAGTGAAGTAAGAGTCTCCCTCACAGGAATCTGTTCAAAGCAAAGTCAAACATCAGTATAGATTAAGTTCACTGTTGTTTAAGGCTAAAAATAAAAGTGACTCCTTAATTACCTGTTTTCTCCTTTAACCACTTACTGTGAGATTTATTTTTGTAATTCATCTTTTTTCTTCTGTACCAGTGCAAAGAAGTCTGAAACTTGGTTGTGGACAGAAGGCGGGACAACCAGGAACGATTTATAGGAATTAGAAATCATATTTTGGGTGACATCAAATCTGATTTTAGTTTAGTTTTAAAACAACTGTATTAATTGTTCTCCATTTTCAATTGAATTAATAAATGAAGTACTTGATGCCTTCTTCAGTTTAACCCAGTAACTGTGGTTCTGTGCTGTTTGCATGAGAAGTTATTCTAAATAGAAAAAAGTCAAATCAGACAGAAACGGGCCTCAAACTGCCGTCTCTAACCTTTATGTCAGAGTTGATTGATTTAAAATCATCGGCAGATTTCAGTAGTGCATGTGGTTCAACCCACAGAACAATAAAACTAGATTCTCTGCATCCATCTTTGTGTCTCGACTCACCGAGAAGTTTCTCAAACTCGTCATCATCCACGTCCTCCAGGCTCTCATCGTCGCCGTCTCTTCGCGGTCGACGAGTCTGTTTCTCCTGCTCGTGCTTCTTGAAGTAGCTGATGAGCAAAAAAAATAACCCAAAAAACAGATGATCAAGATTATAAAATGTATAATAAAACAAATGTTATTTGATTTTAAATTTGGGAATAAATGCTGAATTTTATCCTTCATTTTCTTGTTTAAAAGAAAAAAAGTGACTCACCGATAGAAGAAGACTTCATCCACAGGAATCTGACTTTCGTCTTTAGCAAGAAACTCTGCACAGTTCACTGACAAGAAAGAGGAAAGTGTATTGTTGTCAGACGACACTCAACTGACGTCAGAAACAGGAGGAAAGACTGACTGTTCCTTGAAACTCACCTGGTAAAGAGTTGGCAGGTAATCTCTGTTTGGGCATCATCGCTGCAGAATCAGTGTTTTCTGAGGAGTAAAAATAGTGAAAGAGATTATTGACTTTTTATTGTTTCATAACTGGATCTGTAGATTTACCAGATGTTCAAATTATTCTGTAGCTGAACATGAACAAACACTGTAATTACTGTTAGAATATGCAAAGTCAGTGGTTTCAAACAGGAGTCTCTTTACTGTCTTTTTGGATCTATTTGTATTTATTTTGCATCTCTTTTTCATCATTTTGCAGATCTTTCTGCTCGTTTGAGTCTCTGCTTTGTAGCATCATCTTCTAGTCTGTCTGAGTCTATCAGAGGCCATTTGTGTCTCTTTACATTTTTCATCTAGTTGAGTTTATGTTGCATCATTATTATCAACATATGAACATGTAGTAAACACACATGTATATACCGGGCAGAAATATATGCGATATACTTCAATAATGAATATGGAATGGAGTTTGGGTATATTACGTTTTCCTTTCAGTTGTTTGGGGTTTCTGAAGACGAACCGATCCAAGAACCTGATGAGGGTGAAGTCCTGCAGAGGGTCACCTGAGTACTGGATGGAGTCTCCCTGTGGAAACACAAAAATATTAAAATGTTTACAGAACAAACAAGATGCACGTTTACCTCTAAAAAGAACAAAAACATGACATGAGAGCTGCTGTTTTACCTGCAGGATGGTTTTTGCAAACAGCGACACTGAGGGGTGGAAGTGGAGCGCCAGCTGCAGAGAAACAAACCAGCAGACAGTCCAGATGGGTTTGAAACTTTGAAAAGACTTCATCTCTGCTGACAAACTCCAAACTCAGCTTACTCACTTCATATTGACAGAGAACCAACTTCTAGTTGTTTGTTTGTTTAAATCAAAAATGCTCCTGTTTCTGTTGTTTGTATTGTCCAAAGCTTGGAACATGTAAGATGCTACAGAAATAAAATCATTATCATTATTATTTTGTCTTCACATTTAATCCTGTTTTTTTTTTTTTTTATCTCATTACACTTCAGGACTATTTAAGATACATTTTTCATTTAAGTCATTATTTTAAAAATCTTGAAATTTATAAAGCATACTAAAAAACTTATACAGAATTATTCAGCTAATCAGCCTGTTACATACTCAGACACTGATTTCATTATTGAGTATTGTCACAGGAATATTAGTGAATTGTGGTTGTTCCCATGTGACTCTGTGTTTTAAGTATTTAGTGTTTTACTCTCTGGTAAACGAGACAATTTATTTTAAGACAAAATACAGTTAAGTAATTATAAAATATAGATCACATAATAAAGTATGAATG